>NC_092057.1:24401613-24701613 GCF_039877785.1 Chaetodon trifascialis | reverse complement strand
AGTGGAGGTGGGGCTGCCCATAGCCACAACCTTTGCATTCTTGAATCCAGTGTTGAACCCCATTCTGTATGCCTTCAGCTGCCCAAACTTCTGTGTCAGAATTCGACAGAGTCTGGTCGCAGTGTTTGATGGTCTGGTAGAAGAGAGAGGGGGTTTACTGATGGTGCCAGGGAGAAGTTTAAGAGCACATATTAGGAGAAAGAGCAGTCGAGATATAAGCCTTTGAGTACCAGGGTCACCAAAAAGTTCATGTGCAACCCAAGGCTAGAATCAAAAACTGAGGTGGAACATAGCTGCTAGATGCCACTGGATTTTTAGCTTTGTATTTGATTTAGTCAAATTCTTAATTTATCTTTAATCATGTTACATATGTCTTCATGTACATGTAGGCCTAATTCAGAGGGCAGTCCTGATCTCATCAAAAGTGTAGCCACCATTTGGAACATGAATTAGTAATATAATTTGATGCAGTATCTTTAGCCATGGGCTCTAGAGATGGCAGTGTTTATATACAGGTCAGTCCATCCACCATTGTTTGCCATGACATTTATGGCACCTGGAGAGTGGGCCTCAGTGAATGAATCTCACTGACCTTGGTGATCTCTTGACTTTTCCTCTAGTGTCACGATGATGTTTACATTGTGGTTTTAAGGGCGATGTCTTGACAGTCATTGGATGGGTCAGAAGCGTTAGGGTCGGCCATGAAATTTGGCACAGATATGTCCTCCTTAGGATGAATTGTAAGAACTTGGTGATCCCTTTTCATCTAGTGCCATCGTGAGGTCAAATTTCAGTTTGTTCAACACTTTATGACAAAATATGTAGAAAAACTAATCACCAAATCCTCAGCTGTGCTTCATGTTTCATGCAAATCGGGAATTGTTAGCATGCAAACTAAGAGTTAAGATGATGAACATGGAAAACAATATACGTACCTGCTGAACAGCCTGTCTTTGTTGTTGTGCTACATGTCTCTGAGGTTACCCTGATATTTGTATTTTGTCTACATTTGTCAAAAATATTTTGCATTGCATTGAGTTGCCATAAATGAAATTATTTTTGTTTGTCTGTATCGATTTAGTATTAAATGGACAAGTGTTTTATACTTACATAAATTATTGGTCTGTTTTGGTTTGTTTGGTTTTTCAGGCACTTCAATCACTCATTTCACTAATCTTTTAGTTAAGTGCATTAACATGTTGTCATTTGATTCTTGTGCCCTGAAAGTCCCCATTTTTTCAACAGTAAATTGTAAATATAAACAGGAAAAGAAGGAAAAGAAATACACGCTCAAGGAGGTTGAATTTATCTAGTAACCCCTCATGGGGATGCTAGATAAATGCAAGTCATTATGAGATGAATAAAACAAATAGAAAAGAAAAAAATGATCTCTACTCCACCAAAATTAGGTTTATTATTTTAATTCTTATTCAAACTTTTTAAATGCTCACAAGACTAAAACTTTGTGCTCTGTAGATTAGGCGTTCATGCTATGCAGATTTTGGCCACCTGAGAGCACCATAGCTCTGGTTACATAGATCGACGTGAAATGATAAAGTAGGATTATGCTTTTCAGGTCCTGTAATCCACAGTACATTAGAATCTCAACTGCTGAACGTCTGACCACATTCCTGAGTGATTGGATTTTATCATATCCGATATCCATTTTGATTGACTGTCTCATCACCGCCGTTGCAATTGTCTGGTCCCATTACACTCAATTGGATGCAACCACCCACCCACACATACACAGGCTGAGGTGCAATGTAGGCCACAGCAGTGTAGGATTACCATGGAGGTACCGTAGTTGTAATTTGGAGAGAATATCAGAGAATGAAGATTCACAATATAAAGACAGAGCAGGATTAAACCTAATGGGTCAGACTGACATACAAAGCTCCACTTTCCTCTCAGCCATTCAGTTGTAGCAGATTATCTTTCTCTCTCTCTCTCCCACCCTTTGGGACTATCTCTCATTTTCTCCCTCTCTGTATTTATTTATTTTTCTCTTTATGTCTTTTTGGCTTTAGTTTGGTGGAGCAATCAAACACACAGTGAACTCAAAGTGACAAAGAAAGCAAGGAAAAGTGTCACTAGAGGTTAACATGCATCCTGTTTACATATACTAGATTGTTTTGCTATCAGCAAGTGGACTGCAGAACAAGAATATGTAAAAGATGCTATGAAGGGATCTTGCAAGGAACTGTTCTGTGGGTTCTTTTAGCTGGGGAGTTAACAGTAACCTTATATGTGGCCAATGTAAATTCTATATCACATTCACAAAAAATCTGTGCACGGGTTCACTGTAACACAAATTATAACACTTTGCTAAAATTGATTGAGGGATATATGTAAAAGCTGTACAACTTGTTGATTTCTATATATTGATTTTGGGAGAGCATTGGAGGGCCTCTTCTATTTCAGCCTTCGCTCGCAAGATTTATCACAAAAAAGCATAAAATAATCAGAAATGATCATCATGATCAGATGGTTGTCCAAAGAGTCAACATGTCATTTTTTTTTTAGAAACACAGAATATGCTGCATCTTTATGACATAAGGGCACATTATCCTCACATTCATAATAAAGGCCAAAAAGCTATATGTCATATAAAACTTGTTTATAATTAAAGTTCAGCATGATGTGTTGTTTTTTAAAAAATGTCACCTACCTCCCCACTTCTTGTACAGTCCCTAAATGATGGAATAACGAGTGGATGGAAGGGGAAATATTCAAGAGGCAAGGCCAACAAATGTGAGTCAACTGAGTAGTCTTAATATTTCTTGCTGTAATATAGAATCTCTCTGAAGAGACATGAGTGATGTAGGAAAGATAAGAGGGATACTGGTGCTCAGCTACAGAGAAGAGGGAAACACACAGATGAGGATAAAGACAATGAAACAGCAGAACAGTGAGAACATTGACAACGTATGTTGAAACGATGGAGCCAGAGAGATTATATGATAATGATGATAACAGTTGGTTTGGATAAGAGATAAGAAAGGAATGAAAGTGAGAGTATGTGTACGGATGGGTATTACTTTAAAAGGGTTTAATACACTGCTACAGTGCTACACACTACTGTACGTACAGCTGGCAGATGCTGACTGGAAAATGAAAGCTCATCGCACGTCAGTGATTAAGCATCATGCACTGAAGTATACACTCATGCATGCACATACAGACAAGATGAGTGGCATTTGTGCAGAAAAACCTCATACGCAGAATCTAATAAAGATCAGCTATGTTTCTTCTCTATTACAACTGCAATTATTTACATGGTTTATATATATATGACCTAGTTTATCCCAGAATGTGAATCTTTGACAAAAATGTTCAGCATTACATTAATGATGAGTTCATTTAGCATTGTTGACTCTATTAAATGGAGTTGAAGACATACATGGCAGCAGAAAGTAAACCTTTTTATTATAAATGAAATGATTGAGGAAAATGAAAGAAAACATTATGAATCAACTTCTTGTTGTAAATATTAGTATTATACTTACCCCTGGGCTCAGAGGTAGGACCAGGATTTGTTTTGGTGTCAAGTTTGTGAGGAAATCCCGATGCAAAGGTTGTCTGTAGCTGTTCCTTGCATGGGACACTCCTTTTTACTTACTTCCTTCTTATATGACATATCTGAGGGCTGTTTGTGGGCAGCGGTTATCAATGCTGCCAAGACTGCTTTGTTACCTCATGCAGCAGCATGTAAATTTGTTTGCTGTTGTGACTTGTTAACAACATTTTCAAAGATTTGGAAGTGAACTCCCAAATTTCCAATTTCTATTGCCACTGTACCCTGGCAAAGTTCAACAGTCAAACAGTATTTATTTGTGCGTGTGTGTGTGTGTGTCTACTGCAAGCAAGAATAATGCTGGGCAAATTCTATATATAATTATATAATAATATATATAATTTGAGAGTGTTTCTATCTGCTCTGTATCCCCATGTAAAATTTGCCTTTTCCCTCTGTTATTGCTGTCCAAATAACAGTGATGCAGTGAATAAGTGAATGTAGAATATTATTGTTAGTGAGTATTTTTAGAATTATTGTAGAATAATGTAGTATTGTATCTATCATACTGGGAACAGAGTGACAGTCTTTAAAGTATGTTCACATGGATCTTTCTCTGTAGGTGCCAGTTTTTTTACTTTCACTTTGGAATACAGACCACACCTAAAACAGTTTATCTGTTGTATTCATCTTTTTTTCACATCGACCTGTCAGTTCTTGCTCTGCTGAGCCCTTCCCTCCTCCCTTTGTCTGTTTTCTTTTTCCCAGGATTCTGTTTGTAGATTTTAGTCTGCCTTTAACACCATGGTCCCAGCTCTGCTGCTGGACAAGCTCTCCTGCTGAGTGGGCCTGATTCCACCCGCAGGTGGATCACAGACATCCTGTTGGAGAAAAGGCCGCACATGAGGCAAAGGGAACACATATCTCAAGGCTGCATCCTTTCCCCTCTACTCTTCTCCCTATACACAAACAGCTGCACCTCCAGTCATCAGTCATAAAGCTACTGAGGTACAGTGTGGTGCATTCGGGTACCACTTCTATGATATGAGAATGAACATTTGTGAATCCTTCTGTGTGCGTTCATTAATAGTGAGACTATGAGTCCATTTGCATTGATGGTTTGCACATAGGTTAGCCACAGTGTAAAGAGACCAGTTTTAACTATTTCAGTTTTGTTGTGTGCCTCCAGTATCCATGAGTGTCACCTGTCGTTACCATGGAGATGAAGGCAGTCAGAGGTGTGAATCAGTGATAGCAAACTCAAAGCACTTTGACGTTAAATTAGTGAATTGACTAAACCTCTAAAACTGAATTGTTTTAAGCACAGATTGTGTTAACAGTTCATCTACACCTCGATATTTAGTATGGAATGACATTTAAAGCTCCTATTGGGTGTTTCTTGTCAAAATGCACCATGTGGTTTGTATGTACATAGCCTGGTACCTTCAACTTTTTTATGAATAAACGAACAAGATACATTTTTTCACATAGTGGTTCATCTTTCACACAGTGTCAAGGGAATGCTCCAACTGTGTGTCTGTGGGACTTCTACTTCCAGAACCACAGATGTTTGAAATGCAGTGACAGTGAAACACTAAGCACGGTACCAGGACCCTTAAATCAAAGCAGCTAATTCATTATTTACACTTTTCCTAGTGTGCCCAGTCAAAAGGTCTTCTGTGAAATGGGCGTATTGCTCAAGCTAACAGAAAAATGGCAATTATTTTTCCAGTGTTTTTCCAAATACCGGCAATGTAGAAACTAGAGAGAGAATGCAGAATGTGCTATGTTGTTGATATTGAAAAATGTATATATTTGATTGCTGTTTGAATAATGTAGTATTTTATGTATCATATTGGGAACAGAGGTCAAAAGTGTGATCTCTTGGATTCTGTTCTATAGAGTCTACAGTCTTGTTTTTACTTTCACTTTGGAGTGCAGACCACACCTAAAACTGTGTATCCTTCTTATTTCTCATTATTTTTAATTCGGACCTGTCAGCTCTTGCACTGCTGAGCCGTTCCCTTTGTCTTCTGCTTCCTTCTTGCCAGGATTCTGTTTGTGCATTAGTTCCGCCTTTGATGCCATCGTGCCAGCCATTCAGACCAAAACTACACACAAGGATAGTTTTCTACCTGACTGCAGCTGACCTCATCAACAAGGCCCGGGACGCCCACTGACACTGACTCTCATCTTGCTCCATGGACGCTACATATTACATTGAATCAGTGTTTTACATTAATGCATTTCTTCTTTTTTTTCTCTGCACATTGCACATATTCTTTATCCTGTGAAAATGTGAACATGCACGTTTCTTCCTCTTTGTTTCAAATATGGTGCAGCTCTTTTCATTTGAAGTGTATTTTATATATTTTTGGATGTGTTTCACACTTTTTATGGTCATTCTTGACTTTTGTAGCATTTGTTTTTTTCCTTTTCTCTGTCCATGTTGGGTTCTGCTGTGGGGATCTACAGTGGATCATTTCCACTCATTTCCAAAATTCTCCATAATCCATTTTATACAAACAGCCATTCAGCTTCATGCCTTGCTTTGAATTCATGAAATGCTGTAACTATGCCACCTATTTCATACTAAATCAAATTGAGCAAATACTTGTCAGAGTGACGTCCTTGGTATGAACTGCTGTACGCAATCTCACTTTACATGTAGGAAGTGTACCGTATGTGTGCTTGTACATGCACTGCATAGGCCCATATGGCAAATGTAATAAACAATGGGAAGCACTTCAAAGTGCACAGGATTGAGGACAAGCCTACATCAGTATCAGAACAGCCAAGATAGAGAGGAAATAAATAAGGGATTATTGGAGATGTCACATACATAGACAGAAAATAGTGTCAGGCTCAAAGACAAGATGTGTGTGCAACTGTCACACTTCTGCAAAATAGTTGTTTTTTATATTATTTGTTTACATAAATGATATACAATATTATATTGTATATGTTTTTTTATTTCTCAATCAATAAAAAAAGTTGTTTCATGAGAGAGGCCAAATTACCCAAGAGCAGGATAATATGCATTAATTAACATTTGGCTAACAGCAAGAGTTTTAAAAGACAAAGCATTTTTCCTTCATCTTAAATTTGTGTGGTTGAATGAATTAGCATCTGTGTATGTGCATGCAACATTTACAGAAAGAGAAGCCAAGAGAAGAGGCGGATAGAAGCAGACAGATGAAAAAGTGAGTGATGGGTGTTGATGCAGGCGGAGGGATGAAAGAGGGAGAGAGAGAGGATGAGAGAAGGAGGAGCAACAACAGTAGCAGATATGCCTCAGATTACCAACCAGTGTCAGATGCTGTAGAGACAGATAAAGAGGAGGAGTGGACAAGAGTGAGACAGGAGGAGAGACAGAGAGAAAGAAGACGGCTCTGTGCATGAAAGCTGGGCTGCAAAGATGACCGACACGAAAAGCGTATCATCCGTGGAGGCGCCAGAGGGGAAGTTAATGAAAAAGGTCAGTGGATGTATGTGCCAAAGCATTTACAGTTTACAGTGTCCTAAATCCTGCCACTGGTGCTCAAGCCCAGCATGATAAACTGTCTTCTTCCCTGGCTGGGATGGATGTACTGTTTACTTTATTTGTTCACAACTTTCAAACTCAGTCACTCTTTCATGTTTATTTAAATGCAATAGAATTTTACCGCAATGCTATGTGTGCAAACAAGGAAGCGGACAATTTCCATTAATTATATTGTTTTTTTAGTCTGTCATCCAAATTCTCCCAATGCAGGAACATCTCTGAGTTGGTTTATTGAAAAGGGTTACACCATGAATGCTGTTTGTGTGAATGTCATCCAAAGTGGGTGTGTGAGTGTGTGTGTGTGTGTGTGTGTGTGTGTCAGTCTACCTGTGCTGCTGTAGCTTCATTACCTCAACCTTTGTCTGATTACTTTCAGGGAATTTAGGTGCATTTAATCTTGAAGTGTGCAATTCGTTTAATATATTTCACTTCATTCATTTATCCATTCATTAATAATCTCGATTGTATGAAAAATCATCTCTCACTCAATTTCCATTCACTTGCTTTCCATTCACCTTTCTGTTTACTGTGTGTGGAACAATGCTCTTTCCCACTTCAGCTTCTTTCTTTGTCCTTCAGGGTTCCATCAAGAAGAAGATTGAGTCATTGAGGCGATGGAGTTCAGCTAGTATAAAGAGGCCTCCAAAGCCGAAGGCCAAGACCTTGAGTTTGTCTTCCCCCGTGGGAGACCCAGATGACCTCTGGCTGCAAGAGGGAGACAGGAGGAAGCTGCGACCCATTGTTGACTCCGTCTTTGGACAGGTAGGACACTGAACTGTGCATTACCTGTACCCCAGGTATGTGTATTTGTGTAAGCGCACTTCTAAAAATGGCATATCTCTGTGGCATTGTTAATATGTCTTTAGCTGACACTATGTTTAAAATGACACTATCCTTCTGGATACTGTCACTGACAAACTGACAAATATTTATCGAACAAACTCAGAAAGACAAACTGCTCATCAATGAATGAGTGAATGAATGGATGAATGAATGAGTGTCTGTCTCTGAAGAGGGAAGAGAGTTCTCACTGCTGCAATGAGTTTAATAGCAAAGACCACATTAGAGGAAGTGAGAAATGTTGCTTGTCCTGTGATCAAACCTTTGCAAGCTATCAAAGCATTACTTGATTTAAAGGTACCCTGTGGAGTTGTTGACCGCTAGAAATGATATGGATCAATGTTTTGAAGAGTGGGCCTTTGTTTTGTTTGTATCTCTGTGGATTCACATGCAGATGCGCGAGTACACATGTGACACAATACATAGTCCTTCAAGACTGTAAGAGAGCATATATTAATGTTAGCAATACAGCTTTCATGATATTTTCAAAAAGCTTTTCAAATATATCATGATGAAGGAAATGCACTAAACATTAGGCGTCAAGAATACAGAAATGTGTTTGTTTTCCTTCTCCTTTTGTTTGTTCATGACATCACACAATATTTATGCACTTCACCGGTTAATCCAGATTTACAACAACAGCACAAAATTAGACAGACTGATAAGTAAGCAGCAATGAGGAGTGCAAGAGTATGAACCATAATGTCCTGACAAATATTGAGGTGACCCCAGTGTGATCAAGTAGAGAGAAAGAAATATGATAGAGCGAGGAGATGTAATTTAATGTAATTAGATTTCTAATAGACAGAGACGTGGCAGAGACAGACCACAGGCAAGAGGAAAACACATACACTGAATAAAAGAGTGAAAGACAGTCAGAAAGAGAAATAGCACAAAGTAGAAGTTCATTCCAATGAGAGTCAGAGAACTGACTGTCGCAGTGAGACACAAGGAACGAAGAATCACTCTCTGATTAGATCATCAGAGCCTCTGTCTCTCAGACTGATTTCATACCCTGACCTTTGACCTCCCTGAGGGCAAATAAGCAGGTTGTACACTGTCTTTGTCTATGGGAGCATTTTAGTGCAGTCAAAAATACAAATCTGACAGAGTGCATAAGAGATAACCGACATGGACAGGACAGGAATGAATAGGCCTTGGAAATAACAATGTACTTTGGTTTTCAAACTTTTTTTTCAAAAACTATATGTTTGGATGCAAAGCCAATAATTATAATTGGAAGATCACCAGACTGAGCACTGATGATTTTATGTACTGTGTTTGCATCATCTTATATAAGCTGCGTTCTGGCCTGTGCATCGTGTGCTTTAAAACGTGTTCTGACCACCAGCTGCTTGTGTGCATGTGCACTGGTGTACAACCATGCAGATGTGTAAAATTTCTGAATGAGTACACTCAGGTGGACTTTGATCTATACTTAGTTCAGCTTCCCATGTACAACAGCCTGAAGGAACTGCCCAGTGTTCTCACTGGGTTGGTCTGGATTTTAGTCATATAGTTCCCAGAACATCAATAGTTCCTGATTTAATCTAAAGTTTGTGTCTACATCACCAGTTGGAACTGTGCAGTCCTGAACCTTTGTGCTTTTATTGGAGCAAAGACAAAAGACACTGTTTTTCTTTTTTCAGATTGACTGACTGAACTCTATATTCAAGGAGCACGGTGTCTTTTCGAAAACATGAAAAGGTCAGCCTGGAGTTTGTCCCAGCAGAGTTGTCAATTCAGCCAGCAAGATTGACAGCAGTCAGCTAGAACTGAAAAGGCTGCTTTTAACCACTTCTGTCTGAAATCCACTGTTACTGAGAATTCTGTAACTCACTCACCTGAGTGGTGAATCTGACATTGCTATCTTTGTACACTATATGAGCTGTGCAAGGACAAAAAGTGTGAAAGGGCACAGGTACCGGGTCACATGGGTCTCAAAATGCCACTTTTGGTGATTTGTTGACAGTCACAAGACGTTCATCAAAGGTCCACTGTGGAGAAAGAGACGTCCTATTGTGTTTTTTGCTTTCTCTGTTGCTCATTGTTCAGATGAGTCATCCATACACTCAGCAACAGATGGAGTGAAAGAGGAGAAACTGAAGAAAGGGAGGGCTGGGATGAGGCCTGGGGAGTGATTGATGGCTACATGTGATAAAGAAAGAGAGAAGAGATTGATTGCAGCATGAAGGGTGATTAAAGTTTAAACGAGTGAGAGGACAAGACATTCAGTTAGACGCAGATCACTTATACATCAGTCAAATTACCGGGAGTACACTTGAGGCACAGAATGCCAACAACTGTCTAGTGTAAACTGTGATGAATTTGTTTGACAGATGTGACACGAGAGACTGTAAATGAATTCTTCAGTCAGAATCAGTGAGAGATTTAATCAGTTTTAAAGTTAAGGCCTACAATGACCTGAGTGTTTATCCATGTTTTACACAAACTTAATTACTCTGCTTAATTTTTTTACCATCTGTGATTCCTCCTCATTCTCATCTGTGTGTTTTTGTACTCACTTTATTTTGTCATTTCAGCCACGCATCCCTGGCCACTAGATGTCTTCAGAATGTTTTACAGCATCCACGACTCATTCTGTTATCAGTCAATGATACATGCTGCTTTCATTGGAGTAGTTGTACACACTGGTGATGCATCAATATGTCGAAACTGGCCAGCAAACGTCTGTCCCTGTTTTAAAGTTCCTCCAAATGTGGCTGAGATTACCTTTTTTGACCAAATTTGGGAGATGAACAATGCCACATTATCCTGTATATGATAATGAATTTAATTAATGAAGCATTTGGGAGGTTCTTGGACATTAATTAGGGTCAGAAATAATGTATCTCAGGCCCATGTTGTATTTACTTGTCTGCAGGTGGTTGTCAGTCAGTGATGAATATGTCACCTGCACTTCATCAATGAAAAAGATTTAAAAGCAAGTTTTAAATGACAAAAACCAAACATAAACCCTACTGTTCTGGTCAGCATCAGGATCATTAATAGCTGGGTGGTACAAATAAATGGAAGTGATATGGCTAACACCATCACCTGCAGCAACAATGAAGACGCAGGACACAAAGCACGTTTATTAAGAGCACATTTTAAAGATCCAATGCTGCAACAAGAACACAGTTTGAATTTTACCCAAATGACCAAGACCACTACTTATCAAAGAACAAACGAGCTCATGGAAGAGGTGCAAGACTCAAGTTCACTCAGAAGGAGGTGGATGAATTGAAAACTAACTAGAACAAATTCTTAACTGGATGCAATTGAAATACAAATGACATATGCAAACTGGCAGATTTTCTTGTGGTCCTGGATACTAAAGCAAACTACCTGAGGGTCAGTGCAGGCATAGCAATATAGTGGTGGATGGCAGGCCTGAGAAATAAAAACTTGATCACAACAAAGTTATTCTGAAAACATAGCAATGAGAATTTCACCATGCCCAGATCCACTGTGGTCAAATTTCTTAGGTGTAGGATATATAGGAATAGGTAAAGGAAGCTAGAGATGGCAGGAAAAAAAATTACATTTTGATAGATCATGTCAGTATTAACCAAATTACCCAGGAAAGGACTGGAACTAGCTCACCTGAATGCCTGCAGGAAAAAAAAAACTTGCATAAATAATAGATGTGTTGATTACAAATGATATCTATATTTTATCTGTCACATAAACTCATCTTGACTAGACATTCTCATATGAACCAGTGAGTATGTACAAGGCATGGACAACATCTTTACCTCCTGGAGAACCAGACATCCCATTAGTGATCACAACATAAGAACTATAATTAGGAACGCAAAGGCATCTAAAGGGAAACCAAAAGTCATTTGATAAGCCAGGAAGGATAAAACCCCTAGATGGAAAGCTCCTTAAATTGTTGGCCAGCTGTTAAATAGATATGGTTCTGCCACATCTTTAACACCAGCACAGAAAAAACGTTGGACAGAGGAATCTTGTCTGTACAGGGACTGTCGGTGGAACAGCTGGAGGAAACCAAACTCCTTGCAGTAATATTACACAGCAGATTGAAGTGATCAAAGCAGACAGAAGGTCTGGCACTTATTAAGAGCTGTGCAAATTCTTACCACAACAATTTAAGTCTCTTTGTGTCTCCAAAATGCCTTGCCTTCAGCATCCTCCTCATGGCCTGTCCAAAATCTGTCAGCCACAGGTGAACCTCCTGATGGCGAATGAAGTGTGACCCTGCTTCTCTCAGCCTGTTAAGTCACTCCTACTTCCATAATACATTATCAAAACAGTTGTATCAAATGTTTTCTGATTATTTAGATATAGCGAGCGTAGTTGAGGTCATCGTTTTACGATGTGGCAATACTACCATTAAAAAGGGAAATGAACTTCAGTTTCCCATGTTATAGTCTGTTAGCCTGTCCACCCCAACCTCTCCCTTATGCTGACTTTGTCGTTCTGTAATATGTCACCTGACATCCTTTTATTTTTATTTTTTCATTTTTTGTTCCTGTAATAAGTCCTACAGAAGGCTTTGTCACTGGAATGTAAACATATGTCATGGTGGGGCACTTGCTGATACTCTCTTTTAATGGGTATTCAGACTGAGCTCTGTCCAGTTTGACTGACAAATCCATGAATTTGTAACACTATCACATGGCAAAGCATTGCAAATTGGTTCATTATACTCAATACTTTAAAAGTCAGTATTATTTAATAATTTCTTAGAATACTCCATTCACACTACAAATTAAAGTGCACTTGTACTGTAAAAGTTTACATTGTGAAATTCCTCCACAGAATTGTGATCATGACAAAGAAAATACATTTTTGCTAACTTGAAAAAGATTGTTTTTTCTCATGTAAAAAATTCAGCAATACATGAATTTCAATTTGAGTCACATTTTGTTGGTGGAATTCAGGCCTAACATCTGTCAATCAATCAGTCAGTGATTTTCATTACACATCATTACTATCTACATTTTCCTCTACCTAGAGTTAAAAAAAAAAAAACTTAGTAGTTAGTAAACAGGTTCATTTCCTCTTTTCATTGCAAGCTTTGTCAGAAAACATCATATCAAGTTACAGACTATTTACTGTTGAATGTCAGTATTTGTAGACAGTTCATATAAAGTAATGTGAACAAAAACAAGAGCAGCTTTAGTAGACAGATTTAAAAGCGGTTTAGTTTGATGGACCATTACCACTGGGGCGCTCTTAGCAGCAACAGTGGTGTCCAATACTCATGGAGGGAGAAAAAGGATATGCACTTCCAGTGGTTCCGTGACTTTCTGTTCTTTCATCCTATTTTTCACAGAGAATCACAAATGCATAGGACCCCCAGGACCTCAAACTCCAACTAACTGAACTTTTAGGTCACATAAAAATGCATAAATAAAGTCTGGACAGGTGCAAAAGGCATTATCCTCCTTTTGGGAATGGGTAAGTGGGCGAGAATGAGAGCAGGGAATGTGGGACAATCCAGGCCGCCATATGTGGTTGCAGTCTGTAAAATGATGTCAGGTTAAATTGAAATCCTCCATTGACTGTACCAGCATTTTTTCCTTGTATGACCTTCAGCTGTCAGTGCAGTTAGCCCAGGATCTGGATAAAGTATTACTTAATATATGGTTTAATATTATGTATGGCTTTTGTCTTTCTTTGTTTATTTCTGTCAGCGCATCAGGTCTTACACACACACACACACACACACACACACGCACGCACACACACACACACACACACACACACACACACACACACACACACGCACACACACACACACACACACACGCACGCACTGGATATTAAATAGTGTATCCTCCTCTTATGTTGAACAAAGCTATTCTGATGTTGAATCAGAGTGAGCTTCTATCTATCAATGGATTGGCATTGAATGCATTTTCCACTTGTTAAGATGTTCGATTTAAAGCTTCACTCCACTTGTGGACCACAGAACAAGCTGTAAAGCATTGACATATTATCAGTTGCCTTTTTAAACATCCAGCAGACACGGAGCAACAGTAGTATTCATCTGGAGTCGTGTTTCTGGCCACATGACAAATGGAAATCCCAAATGATCTCTTTTTTCAAGACTTTGTGCACTCCTGAGAAACATATCTCTTTAGCTTCTTAATGCACCACTTTATTCACAAAGCTATTCATTAACTTAGTCAGCCTGCTGGTTTGCTGAAAAGAACCCACCTGCAGTAAAACTGCACGCTTAAAAAACACAATGATATTCATTTTGAGTTGTGTTTTTGATGACCTGATTAATATAAGTCCAGTGTTCTCTCTCCTTTCAGCTCTGCTTTGGTCTCCACTAAATCCTGTGAAAAATGTTCTTCATCCACCTGCTGATACAGGACTGATGAGAGCTGTGGTGAGCCAAAATAGTGAAGTTGTGGGCCAAAAAACAAACAACAAGCTGAAAGATGCTAAAATGCTTTACAGAGCTGAAGCAAACTGCAGATGTGGGGCAGCAATTCTTCTTCTACCAGTGACCCTTTTCACATATCATCATCTGCCCGGGACAGGCCACATTAGTACGGCAACTCAGACCAATCATAACTCAGCTTTTTCACTTCTGCTTGATCCTCCTTCCTGCAACTCGTTTTACAGATGTCTTTGCAGATATACCATATAAATGAATTTGCCAGAGAGATCAGCACATGTTCAAGGTCAGAGGGCATTCTTCGATGTGGATGGATGGTACAGATTAAACAGGCAAAGACTGAATGAAGGGATGAGCACTTTATATTTCTTTTAAAGCTCTGACGTCAAACAGACTTAGTATACTACACATAAGAGTGTTATTACCCCTCTTTAATGCACTGGGATTATGGTACTAAACTAGTGGGAGATGCAAGTTGAAACCATTTCATGACACCGATACTGTTTATGCAGGCTGTAAGTGGTATATAGTCACAATATGATGATAAGTTAAACTGCCATCATTCCTGTAGATTTGAGCTGGTTGAAGTGAGTATCTGCGTAGTACAGTTTGTAGGTCACCCTGTTTGCCTCATGTGAACTGATTTGCTGCATTTGTGATAACTTTGTGTTTGTATGTCAACATGTAAGCATGTGTAAGCATCCAAACACACATGGACACACCCTGTCTCGGCCAAAATATTTGACCTGAACTACACCAAAGCTTTTGGCATAGCAGGTCTGGAAAATCCTGACTTTTGGAATGTGTCCATCATGTTGTTTACTGCCCCAGCATTGGATTTTCTGTTGGCCTGTCTTCTATCCTTGTCTTTCAGGCATCTGGTGTGCTCGCTGTTGTCGAGGGATAGGACATGAATTCTCACCCAAATGCTCTGTTTTGGGTTTTATGGCTGTTAAGCTTTGTGTTCACACCATGCTGTTGATTGAGGCCCGGTGGCAGCGCTTGTTTTTTGAGCAATGTGTGAGCAATACAGAAACTGTCTGGCTGTGTGCATGTACTTTACGGCAAGTGAATGTGTCTACTTTTTTACGTGTAACTCTTTGTATATGTACCAACACTTAATGCCACCGTAAGCCATTGTTGCAGTTAAAGGAAGCATGATCAAATGAAGTTGAAGCATTCTGTGCATGTTTTTGAAATATATGACGGGAAAAATCTAGGAAAAAGCCCATTACAGGACCGAGGCTTCCATTTGCTAATCTGAGTCCAGCTGGATCCGTGGGCTAAGGCACATACTATTATATAACGGAGACACTGTGGATTCAAATCATTGTGTCGCAAGTCATCTCATCACTCTCTGTCCTCTCTATTTAATAGAGTCTCACTGGATTTTTTTTAATTCCACCAAGTCCATAGAAAGGTCAGACTCAAAGAGGTCAGGGTCAGGTGGAGGATCTCGTCAGTGAAGCTGGTTGGGATTCGGCGATTGTGCTTACAGTTCAATATCTCCCCAGTCAAGACTGCATCCGTCCTCCCTCCCTCTGCTGAGTGTGCTGTCCAAAACATAGAGATGCTTTTTAACTAAAATGATGGACTTGATGTCAGGATGAGGCCGACATCTGGTGGTGGTTCATAAGTATTACATCTAAGCCTCAGGCCTTCTTTTTATTCACAACGAGCTGAGCTTTGCTGCACTCTTCTGGTGGTACATCGACAGAAGAAAGGCATCAGAGGAAGAGCAGCAATGTAGAGAGATTTGCAGGGGGAAAAGGAGGCTGCAGTAATTTAAAAACATGGAGACGTGGTAACATGTAGAGAAAATATTAAGGGAAGGTGAAACCGCAGAGAGGGGGAAGTGAGAGGTCTCATGGAAAGATATGGGGAAACGTAGAGAGATGCTAAAAATGCGTTAGTTGTCCTAACTGAGCGCAGGGGATTATGGCTGCAGGCTCTCAGCATTGACCTTAGACATACTGTGCTAATCTCTGGCACACACAGCGCCACATGACTGGCACCATACAGCAGGCATCTGCAGTATATTGATGTATGTGTGATGTGTGTGTAGGTTTACATGGATAAAATCACACACACACTCTATTTCTTCCCCATTCACAATATTCCACCCACACAGTCTTAACACTCACAGCTGCTGGACTAAATTTGGCATCAGAATGTGTATTAGAGGGAGGTATGAAGTTAGGGTTCAGGAGATCGTGCGTATCAAAGCCTCATCCCTGCTGCAATTTTAATTTATTTGAAAGAGTATGTATGATCATGTAATCCTCTCTCATAGCAGTGATTGCAGCACAGCTGAATAGTGATGACAAAGAAAGAAAAGGGAAAGGAGAAAGACAAGTAGGAATAAAATATAGGAAGACAGTAAAGGTTTGCCTAAAATGTAGATGTTATTAGGAGGCTCTGAAAAGAAGAAATGTTTGAGATATGATTTTTTGCAGAAAGAAAACATACTTATCTCCTGTGGCACTGTGACTTCAAATGTCCCTGCTGTGGTCCCATTGGGTGGTCTTATCAATACTGACGCTGCATTCCCACTACCCTAACATTCCTATTGAATGAGTTAAAAACAACAATGGCTAATTTGAATATTGTTTAGACTAAATGTAACTGTTTCAACCAATAAATGTAACTTCAAATCAAAAGAAATCAGTATTTTCTACCAGAATGACAGACCTGATCAGGCCATAGGAGGATAATATTTACAGAACATATAACTGAACAGTTGAATGATTCAATGAAATCTTAAAAATCTTCTTTGAAAAATAATTTTATAGAGTTTGGTTGGGTTCTAGTCTAATTCTAAGTTTGACTAATCAGACAGAAGTGGCAACTCGTTACACTCACTTTCCATCTCATCATCATCATCTCATAAAAGATATGAAAAGTAACCGCCGTGTTCCCTGTTTACATGCACATTGAAACGGTGGCCGATAAGGTCAAACGTGCTGCAAAAGCCCAAAAACATATCCATTAGGAGAAACGTGCTGCAGCTTCAGAAACAATGCCAATTCCAAAACACATAGGAAAATCCAAAACAAATACAACAGAAACGTGCTGCGACTGAAAAAATGTGCTGCAAAAAGCCAAAACAAACACATGGAAAGCAACCATGCTGCAAATACACAAACGATGCAAAGTCGAAAAGACACAACTTCCAAAAACCAATGTAAGAGAAAAATGCCACACTTTGTTGATCCTGCTGTAGTATCAACCCTAACCACAAAATGTAAAATTCCAAAGAAAAATCTCCTCCTGCTTCTTTTTAACACATTAAACAGCAGACAGCCTGCCGCAAATCATTTCACCTGATGGAGTCTCAGGGAGTCGGACCCAGAGACCGGCATTAAGAAGAACTCCATGAATAGCCAGTCAGATGGTCTTGTTTGTCTATGTAGGTCACAGAGAGGCATCAGAATTAAACTGACTCATTGTAGTACATATTAATACTAAATACTAATTCTAGGATGAAAAATGTCTTTGAATTTAAATTTCTGACCTCAGTGTTTATAAAACCATCTCTGCTTCTCAGTAGTTTCCAACAGAGATCTTTCCGATCATCAGAGTCTTGTTTTGACTTTCACTGTAATTTAACAAGTACTTTCTTCATTCTTACATATCCCTCTCTCTCCACTTTTGTCTGTCCCACTGTTTCTCTCTTTCTTTGATATTTAAAAGTGGCAGAATAATATAAATACTCTTCCTCTATTTCTCCAACTTCAAGTCTGTACTCGCATGTCCTGTCAACATAACTCTTTCCCTCTAATCTGAAATGGCAGGGATTAAACAGGCAGCCAATTCTCCATCCATAATTCTACCATCCCGTCCCTCTCTCTCTCTCTCTCTCTCTCTCACACACACACACACACACGCACAAATAAACACAGAGTTCTGCCAGACTAGTCTTTTTGAGACCATAAGCATGATGTTTGAGAGGCAGAGAGAGGAAGGTGGGTGGCATGGATTAGATTAAGTTGGTCCAAATTCAAAGGATCACTCGTGGTGAGGTGGGGTGACAGATAAATAGAAAAAAAAGTGTGTGTTTGTGTGAGAGAGAGGCAGAGAGGGAGAGAGAGGGAGAGAGAAAATGGTCGAGTCATGCAATCAGAGCCAGAGTCTGGCAGCAGCAGGTTGTTTCAACCCAGATATGACCTAGCTCTCCTACCCACCCCGTCAATCTCCTGTACCCTGCTGCTATCCCATAATATCACACTACACATCTCAAAGCTCATCATGACTGCCTCCAACAACCTATAGGAGTTCAGGATTTAATGCACCATCATATGCCTACCTTGCCTGTCACTGGACCAATAGGATCTTGGATTGATGCACGTGCACTGAGAGGAATCCTCATTCGCTTTCAGTAGTAGTGGTGCAAGTAGAAACATTTGCCTTCGGCACACTGGGTGTGAAAGGTGTTGCCCCGTGGACTGCACTAGATTTAGTATGGACTTTGGACTTTTATGTGACAATTGAGCAGAGAGGGAGAAAAAGAGGAAAAGAGGAAGAGGAACAGGGGAGACGTGTGGGTACAGTCAAGGAGGAAAGGGAGGGGGGTAGGGTGATGGGAAACATCAACAAAGCTTCTAAAAAGAACAGTAAAAGGAAGAAGGTAAGGATTTACTTGTTTGCTTTCAGCTGAGAGAAATAGATTTGTCAAAATGAGTGTAACCTCATTTATATATGTGATACAATGCTTTGTGGAGTCCATATGTAAGCCTAATAATTTGTGAAAGTTAGTCATACATCTGACAGTTTCCAAGCTACAGAACATCTGTAAACAACTTCCTGTTAGCAACAAAACAATATGAATCTATATTCAGATTGTGTCATTGCAGTCAGGGGAATTTAAGTTGTGACTTTATCCTAATTCGGTTGGTTCCCCTCCTCTAAGGGGGAGTCACCTGTAGAAGGAAGCGGCGCCCCATTATCTGCCGCCATGCTGGGCAGCCAGGGTGGTGCAGGTGAGGTGGACACGGATGATGAGGAGGAAGGAGGGATGGAGCAGGAGTTCGATGAGCCCCTGTGCGCTCTGGTCAAGAACTGCAACATGCTGCACAACTTAGTGGGGCCTGCTTGTATCTTCCTCAGACAGGGCTTCGCTCAGAGCCAGCTTGTATGTATGACACTCTCTCTCTTTCCCTCTTTCACACACATAAACACACAATACAGATTTATTATAGGAAACATCACCCATAAATGTCTTCATCCATCCTTTTTGACAGTGGCCACAATGTCCCATCCCATCTCCACCTGTGAGAATTTCACCCTGTGTAAACCACTATTAGCTTCACATAACCATAATTCATAAAACCTTTGTTGCTGAATATTATTTGAAACATATGAAATAATTCTATATGATACCTTGGAGGGGTCCACTGTTTGTAAATGTTGTAACTTTTTTCAGTCAGAAATGATTTTACAAAGCATTTGTGAAATGGAAAAATTAGAAGTAAAGAAAGAAAGAAAGAAAGAAAGAAAGAAAGAAAGAAAGAAAGAAAGAAAGAAAGAAAGAAAGAAAGAAAGAAAGGATCTCTCGTAGTACATACGGGACTCTGTGTCCTATAGGAGTTGCGAGCTATAAAAAGAGAATAATTGGTAATATAACAATTTGTGCTACAGTGACAGAGTAATTGCACTCCCAGTTTGTCTAGATTATAATTTAGATCATAAATTTACTTCCTAACGGGGCTTGAGATATCATGCTTCCCTCTTATTTCAGATTAATGTCTTATGTGGAAATGGTGCATATGGCAGAGATCAATAACAGTAATTTCCTGGCTGTGCAATTAGCAGCACTAATAGAAAAGAGTCATTAGGATGGAAGTGCAGTCACTGATCTCAGGTGCTTTACTGAACTATAGGCTCCTGAGGTCCTGGGAGACCTTGGGCTGAGTCTAGAGGAGAAATGCAATAATGACTACACATTTCTAATGTATTTAATGTCATTCATGCTCCATAGACTCTATATTACTGTATTTTGCTGTGTGGTGAATGAATATATGTAATCCAAAGAAAAATGCTGCAGCAGTCTTGTGAATTTGTTTTGTTTTGTGCTGAGATTGTACTCGTTTACAGAGAGTTAACGTCTAACTGACTGTCACACACTGCTGCAATGCATGTGTGATCATTTCAAGGCAAGCCAGTGGGGCACACATGGAACAGTGGAAGAGTTACCAACTTAATATTTATTAATATCTTAATATTTTTGCATCAACAATGGACTAAATGAGTGTGTGTAATGTGAAGCGCATTGATCCTGGAGATGACTCTACAGTCACAGTTGCTTTGCTTTCACTGCTCTTATCAGAGTGAGAGCTGCAACAGGCAGCTGTTTTCAGAGAGAACTATTTGATAAACCCACTGTTCACTACCTGCACAGCACCAAAAGGCAGACAGACAAAGTTAGCCACTAGCCGGTGAACACAGTGGAGCCTTTAGCAACTAAGGTGACAGATATTTTTCTCAGGAGTTGCTGGAGGCCAAAAACAGAGCTGAAAGGAGGGTGAATGTTGGATTTACATTCATTAGACGACCAGAGACACGAGTCCAAATGAATGCAAATGTTGCTTATAACGTTTCCATAGTTTTACTGTATAAAATAAGTATATCAATGTCAGGTTAACAACCCTGTTACTCTGCCTCCAAGTTGCCCCCAAAAAAAAAAAAAACAGTTAAAGATTTCCCTCTTTCCATCAACATATATTTATGTGCATTTTGAAGTAGAAAAAAGTAGAAAAGCCAACAATATATTTTTTTTTTTTTTAAAGTGCTGTTTCACAAAATGTTTTTAAGCTCCTTTGAAGTTGTTGTTGCCTTTATCAAAAAAGAGTTAATACACCTAATAAGAGATGGAAACACCTTTTCTGAATAAGTTCTGATATAATATTGCCAACTTCTGACTTAACCAGATGATGGAAATACACCTAATTAACTTTTTCTTTTCTTTTTTTTTGCCACATTTCAAACATCTCACTCCAGATTTTTTGGAAGCAATATGCAGCAGAATACAACTGTATATTTGCCCAGTCAGAGTGAGCATATCAAACACAAATGTGCCCAAAAGCTGCATGTAGCAACACTCCTGCCTCTTTGTGCTCATATGTCTGAATGCATGTTAGCTGCTTTCCCTTTAAGCAGTAAAAATCATTATTTTAATACTATGAATGAGTATTTCTATTTGTTTGACCTTCTATTGCTTGTACTGACAAACCCACAGAGAATTATCACCCAACTCTGCAGTTCTATGGAGGGTTTTAGTTCAAATCATTGTTTTGTCTTATGACCCACAACTGTACTGCTTTTGTTCACTCTTACCTCTGCTCAGCCTAGTTTCCAGCTGAGCGTTATCAACTTGCTGTTAAGAGTAACCTAGAGGAGCTTTTAGTGGCTGACGGGCCAAACATTTATCACAGGCATTAGTGGACACCAAAAACTAAGCTAAAAGGAAAGTAAACATTGGTCTTGCATGTATCAGGTGACCAGAAACATGACTCCAAATGTATGCTAATGTTCCTTTGTATCTTATATGTAAATAGGCAATTTGCAATGACAACAATATTCATGGGCGCCAGAGAATCAATCCTAATGATCCTTTATTGATTTATTGATTTTTTTTTAACCAACACCATCACCAGGTCAGAACTTTAATTTGTCCAGCAGTCTGCACTTCAATCAATGATAAAATACAAAACTATTACAAAACTAATGGAATTCCCATCAATCTCACTAACCACTTTGTGTGTAGTGCTACCTGCTAGATTGCAGGTATAGCCAGGTAATAATGTATGTAATAATAATGTAATAATGTTCCAATTTAATTTAGTCACATGTTAACGCTGCATAGCACAGACAGTATTTCCGTCAAAGCACAGCTGTGTATAGTGTGTGGTACAGCCTCACAGAGCTGCTAGTATGGCTTGAGTATCTCATTCTTGTTCAGTCATCAATGTTAGAACTTTTTACATCAATCAATCCAGTAGAATACTTTCTGGAGTCTTCTTGGAGGGCAACTTCCCAATCTTACTTAAAGGCATCAATTGGGGAAAGAGAAAGGATTCCTCGACAGAACAGACTACAGAGATTAGTCTGTGAGATGGATAGGGTGAGACTGATAGTCTTTACTGGTTATATCCCACATAATCCCTTTGTTCTCTAAAGTGACAAATTGTAAATAATGGAATAAATACTCCTTTAGTAGCACATTAGGCCTGTACTGAAGTTCTAGTTTGCACGTGATACACGTGATAGAATAAAATAGAATCCTTGCTAAAGCATATTGTAGTGCCAGCACATT
This sequence comes from Chaetodon trifascialis, assembly GCF_039877785.1. Lineage (NCBI taxonomy): Eukaryota > Metazoa > Chordata > Actinopteri > Chaetodontiformes > Chaetodontidae > Chaetodon > Chaetodon trifascialis. Next base: position 24,679,019 of record NC_092057.1, on the reverse strand, counting down.
TTTTCCTTCAAAAACTTGTGTTGATGTTGGGTCGCTTGTAGGTTCTCTAAAGCAATCACTGGTACTAGTGCTGTGGGCATGAAAGCAGAAAATGGAACAAGGAAACTGTACTTCTACCTGCCTCTGTGCCTGAACTTGGCTCAACTTGCCAGTCCTTAGCAAAAAAGACAAGCCACAAAAGAAGTGTGTTTGCTGCATGTTCAGCTTGTGCAGGTGCGTTAACGTTTGTTAATCAATTGCCAGCCGAACTGCAGCATAGATGCAGATGGAAAAAGCTGCAGTAGGTAGGGAAATGAAAAAACGATAAGCCTTCATGATTTGTAATACAATTTACAGCTGTAATCTCCCTGCCACTGTTCTCTGCCCTGCATCCTCTAATCCAGGCCTGTATTATTTCTGCTGCTGATGTCACAGCCTCACAGAACACGTCGTGAACAAACCTATCCCGGGATCACCTTTTGTCCATTCCAGCACTCCTTGAAGTCAATTCATCATAAATTCTGACTGTACATTTTTGTTTTTTTATTGCTAAAAGTGTTACTACTTAAACTCCCTTCTAAGACATGTTTGGCTCAAACTCCCTTTTGTAATGATAACAATAATAATTATTATCTCTCAAAGTGCCATGTAATTGCATTTTTCACCAATTTACTCAGTACAAGTTAAGCTTGGGTGGTTCTCTTTGGGTTTCTCAGAATTTTATCAACGTACAAACCATTTCATCAGCTTTGTTGCATGTGTGTGTGCGTTATTTATGTGTGTTTGGAAAAGGAGGCCAAAAGGAGCGTGCTTGATTTGTCATTGTGCATTTGCAATATTTTTCCTAATACATTTTGAACGCTTGTTGTGGAGCATATGCACAGCAGACTTGCAAAGCTTCTCCACCAGGGAGAGCAAAATGAGATTGGACATCAAATCATGTAGCAGATAAACTAAAAAGGTTATTAGGGTCAGTCAGATCAAAAACCAAATAATCCTGTAACCGAATCTCTGCTGAGGCTTCACGGAAGTGAAGGGACCAGCTGAGGCGCAAAAATGTTTCCTACGTGTTTTACCATTTTGACTGTGAGTGAAACAGAACAAGATGGACAGAATGTCATTGAAAGTGTGCGTAACCTGACCTGGCTGTCCACTTCTCTGCATGTCTGTCATGTCTTCTATCTGTGCCACCGCAGGACAGAGATCTTCGTCCAGAGGAGATGGAAGGTACAGAAATATCAAAGGCTTAATCCAAATCCTCCCTCGATCTCCTGCTCCCTCAGTCGTTGCCCTGACCCGCCCACCTTTCAAACCTCAAACCCCGTGTTTGACTGTGAGAAATCGTGCTTTCCTGTATGGAGCAGAATTTGAAAAGACTTCCCTGACTTTGCCTTCTCGCTGAATGTCAGCTCCTTGAACAAGCCTCTGCTGGGGTTTTTTTTTTTTTTTCTTATTGGAGCTGAACAAGATCAAAGTGAAGGATTATTATTCAAAGGAAAAGATTATTCTTCACAGTTAAAGCACAGTTCAACTGTGCTCCTCAGATCTGGCTCACACTTTCACACTCCACATTCACACGGACCATTCGACTGAAATAAATATTCACTCAAGCTTGTATTTATTTATCTATTTATCTAATGTCGAAACTCTACATTTGGTGAAATAAAGAAATTACTTGGATCACTATAAATACACACTGACTCTGACATGTTTGTTGGCATATTTTGGAAACTGAGTTTAATTTTGAACAGTGACCAAAACTAACCTTCTACCACATAATCAAATGCACCTCTTTCAAAGGGTTTATCGATTCTAATGGCTTTTTTAAAGGTAATAAATAGTTGGTGGTGTTAAAAACAATAATAAAAACAGATTTGTGACAGACCCTTTTGGCAGGTGTTTAACATATCTATTTTGTAATGACGCGGTTAAAAGAATACTTTGAATACTCCTTTGTTGTCAAAACCTGGCGCCTACATTACCCACAAAACAACTCAACTGCCAACATTTGAGTCACAGATTCAGGTGTGTCATGCTAGCAGCAGCTTATATAGCCTCATGTTGCTAGCTTTCAGCCGAGACAATGAGTGGGCTACACATTTCTGAGAAGTTAATTTCTTTTGAACTCCACACCCCCAGATTTTATTAGACTTTCAAATGCAAATGGTGAAATCGAGGATGTTTCCCTCAATCTTTTCTAATGCAACACTTCAAAGTGTACATAATTTATGGAAACACAGCTAGCAGTTTATAACTGATAAGCATTAGTCACTAATTTACTCGTCATGTAATAAGAAATAATTTGCAACTTCTAAAACCTTTATAAATGTGATGTATAAGTTTTTAATTTCTCAACTAAATTGGTGCAAATGGCCATATGACGTTAATGTTACAATTACTAACTTGTGTATCCCAATGCAGCATGTCATTATAGACAAATATCAAATGACTTAGTTAAAGCTGCCATGTGATTTTGGACCACTGAAATGAAGACGCTCAGAGCAACACAGACTAGACAGTTCTGTCCAGGACTGTCTCATTTTTCTTTGCAGAGCAGATTCATTTGAAAGATGTGATAAGCACATAAAAATAATAATAAATAAACGATACACTTACACTACCTGTTACAGTAATGTCTGTGTCATCTTTTTCTCAATCATTGACTGTTTTTGTTAAATGTTTTCCCTGCAGAGCTGCGTGAGGCATTCAGGGAGTTTGATAAAGACAAGGATGGTTTTATCAGCTGTAAGGACTTGGGCGAGTGCATGAGGACAATGGGATACATGCCAACAGAGATGGAATTGATAGAACTCAGCCAGCAGATATGTGAGTACTGCATGTACATACATGAGAGAGACACACACGAAACACGTCTATAATTTTCTTCACTCTTCAAGCACAGAATTTGAGGTTGTTGTTGCCCATGTGGGGGATGTACGTTCAGTCCTTCTCTGAAGTTGAAGAAGGTAATTCTGGTTCACTGATCAACATCCACATTATAGAGGACCTAGACAAGAGAGCAAAATTTAAATATGTTTATAAATATCTATGTGTTCACTTGGACGCTAAATCAAACCTAACACTTTGAAAACTTCACCTTTTAGCACCCATGTATTATCCCATATCAATGTATCTGTAACTGCAGTTGTTGCTAAACAAAACAATGCAACTGAGCTAAAACTAGAATTCATTTAGCCAGTACAGTTAGCATATGTGCTCCAGGAATGTGGATGCCAGCAGGCTGTGGCGTGGTAGCAAGTGTACCCTGTATATCCATGACACAAAGGTCCTTGGGCTCCATGAAGCATTCAAGCTATAATTCCCCTTAACACTGTGCATAAGCAGATGGCATATCAGAGATTAATCTGGCTTTTCATTTTTGTGCTTTTAAGAGACAAAAAAATCAGTTAACAATGTCTTCTGTGTGTTCTTATTCTCCCTCCCTCTAGGTGGCGGCAGAGTGGACTTTGAGGACTTTGTGGAACTGATGGGTCCCAAGATGCTCGCTGAGACTGCAGACATGATTGGTGTCAAGGAGTTGAGGGACGCCTTCAAAGAGGTCTGCAACACAATTTATTAACTTATAGCCAGATAGACCACCTTTTAGTCTCAAGGGTCCCCTGAGTAGATTGCCCCATTTCCCCAACATTTACCTCTAATACATTTCATTGATTTGATTTTTTTTTTTTTTTTTTTTTCTGTACCCCATCCATTTTGTTTTCCAGTTTGACTCTGATGGCGATGGTCAGATCAGCCTTGGGGAGCTTAGGGAAGCCATGAAGAAGCTAATGGGGGAGCAGCTGAACCACCGCGAAATTGACGAGATCCTTCGTGACGTAGATCTCAATGGGGATGGACAGGTGGACTTTGAAGGTGACTTAGTAATGCTTCAGGTTAAGATGCTGAGGGAAAACAAAGAGGAAATAAGGGAAAGTACAGTGGCTGAGGGAGCTCAACGCACTGCAACTGTTTAGCTTTGCTGTGTGTATTTGAAGCACACATGTTGTGCAGTTGTTGTTGTCTTCATTTGCTTGTGTTTTTTTTTGTTTTTTTTTTAAAGATGCAGTGCGTTGAGTTCTCTCAGCTACCACAGGAAAGATACTATATGGCACCAGACACCACTTTCAGGTGGTATTAGACAATGATTGTCTTTGAAAAACAATGGATCCAGTATTGGTGGGATAATTGAGCTAATACAGTACCAGTTAATAAGTGGCATTTGTAGTTGAACATTAGATAATCCTTTCGATTAATCAACTACAAGTCAATAAAAATCTTTTCCTTCCACAGAGTTTGTGCGAATGATGTCTCGCTGACTCCAAACATCACTCAACTGCACTAAACACGACATGGACCAGACTGCACACTGTTAACGTTCATGGAATTCTTGTGGATGTACAAAGACTTTTTGGTGTTTGTATTTTTTTGCACTTACTTCCATCATCTGTTGAATATAAGAGAATCCCTTCAATGTGTTACCATTACCGTATGAATGTAATCTGTATTTAACATGTAATGAGAGTGTCTAGAGGGTAAAGGGAGGTAGTTTAACAAAACTTGTGGTCTCTTTAGAAGTACATTTGAATTTGTCTGAACTAAGAATCACATACCAGCAATATATAATAATACTTACACACATACACACACACACAAAACATTAATGCAATTTAGTAATTTAGCTTATAGATAATTACATGGGTAACTTAATGGGTGAGTTCACACAAATTAAAAAAAAAAAAAAAATTCCTCACATACCTTCAGTAACATCTAGTCTCTTATTTAGGAGTTAGGGTTAAACCTAACCTTAGGGTTTCATTTGCCCTGTCTCTGGAATGTTGTTTTGTTTTGTTTGTTTGTTTGTTTGTTTGTTTCTGTTTTTTCATAATTTGGGTGAACTAACCCTTTAAATATGCAGTTTACTACGGAGAAAGAATTTCACATATGCATGGCGTGCATATGTGTCGTGTCGTGTGTGTGTGTGTGTCCCCCCCGCATGTTGTGTTGATTGTGACAAATAAAGGACGTCTTCTTCTTACTACTTTACCTGACCTGATCTTAAGTGTATCAACATGGACTTGAGGTTTTATTGACTGAGTGTGACTGTGACTACTGTGGAGAAGACAGCAAGAGTGAGTGCTTTGTTAATGACAGAGCAAGTACAAGAGATTATATTATATGCATCATTTTTCTGCAGACTACCACATAAATTCATATACATATCAATTACTTTTAGCATCATCTTCAGCTGTGCACTTTTGATAGAATTCAACCAATGTAGCTAAATGAAATTATTGCAGATACTGTAATTTTTTGATGAAGATATCTGTTTGATAACACTAACATGATTATTTTGGGTGTCTGCTACACAACTGTTCACGTCAAGTTTATGTCCATACCTTTGTTTCCTTATTCAGGTGGAACTTAATTAGCAGACTGTCTAAAAGTATGTGTTTATTTTATGCATTCATATAGTTTAATGTTTTATTTCTACAGTGTTCAGCAGGTGAGATCTTTATAAAAAAAAGGGGGGGGGGGGCATTGTAAATAAAAAAGTGAATAAGAATGACAATAAACTAGTTTTTATTGACTTTTCTCTTTTTTTCAAATCTGGCCATTTTGCTGATGAAACTGAAGTGTCTGGATCAAACTCCATCACATCTGAGATCTTAGTGATGCTGGTCCTCTTCATCCAGGTGTCTTTCTTGATCATTTAATTGAGCTCCTCCACCAACTCTCTATTATTCCTCCTCTCTACAGGTATTTCAGTGGCTCCCTTTAACATCCTTAAACCTTGTTAACACCATCTCTAACATGTCTTCCTCAGTGGAGTTGTCCCTGGAAACACTACAGATTGTGGCATCACTTCACTTCTTAATGTTGGACTGCATAATGTAGTGAAGCTCAGTAAGCACCTCAGGGATCCATTTAATTGGGATGTTTGTAGCATCTCCATTAACAAGCTCAAGAATGAAACCACCCAGCAGCATCAGCAGGTGCACACAGTTCAGGGAGATGTTCCATATATTTTCTCTGATGCCTGCACTCTGGCAGGTAACTCACACATTCATCCAGGTTGCCCACACTCTCAAAAAAAGTGGTCCAGGTGTAAAGAACAAACAGATATTTTTGTGTCAGTTGCAGCTATTTTTTCTGTGTCTTGTGGAAATTTCTGGCTTAGCTCCTTGTATCAGTCCTGCAGAGCTGGCAGCTGGTTCCCCGGCAGATTGTCCAGATCTATTCCCTGCCATTTTAGGAAATAGTGGCATTGCACTTGTCCATGAAAGAAGCTTGACATTGGCACTTTCATTTCCTTCTGAGCTCCTTTTCTTTGGTTTTTAAGGACTTGTGGTCTTTGCCAGCTTTTCGCAGTCTCCACCACTCACTTTGCTTGTCCCTGGTAAGTCAGTTGTTTGTCTTTGAGTTCTGAGGTGTTAACAACTTGTCCAATGACTTTACCTGCGTTCTTCCTCACACACTGGCATTAAACATTATCCTCATCAAGCAGGATGCCACAACCATGAGCTCTGCCCACCAGACATTTTGTTTGGGCAGTTTTATAGCATCTTAGAGATTAAGTAATCATTCTGATTTATCACGGAAGATGTAAACAGCTGCAGATGTCTCACAGACAAATTAGAATTGATTGTAAAAGGCTCTGGCATCCAATCTGAGGTTGGCAACAACCAGTGCTTCATTGAATTTGTGAATGTTCCCGTTACGACAAGGGTGATATCAGCTGATCTCGCCTAATCCATCTGAAATCCTCCAGGAGACATCACCACACACCATGTTGCAGTGATAAAATGCATCATGGCACTGCTGAGTGTTAATGAGAAGTTGGTTAGTCTGAGACCTGAATATTGTCCACTTCAGCCTGACAAATGTCTCCAGAGGAATATCAGAGAGGACAATTCTTTGTTCATGGCTTAACTTTCTGAACCCTCTGCTTTGAGGGTTTGAATGTTCAGACAATTTTGTACATGGACCACAGCATCAATCTGATGCCTCTCATCATGGTTGGATAGAGGGAGCAGGACAGCATAGTGCCATTTTCAGAACTATGTTCTGCTGAAGAAAGTCAATTATCAGGTTGAGGGGACTGATGGCATTGGGCCTTTCTGTGTCTGACACATCTGACGCTTGCAGCATTTGCATTCAAAATCATGATTTTCTCAAAATGGCCTCAGGAAGTGACTTTGCAGTTTCAAGTTTGTTCTCTGATTCATCAGTCTGATTAATCTCCAGAGCAGTGTTGAACATGAACATATTGTCATACTGGTCATCCAACCAGTAGTCCAATCATTGACAGCACCTCCCTGAGATATGGCTGTATGAATCAACAGGAAGAGACCAATGAAAGTGCAGGATGTTACATTTTGCTCTATATTGATTAGTTATAAAAAAAAAAATAAAAAAAAAAGTCCTGATGAAGATTAGTTCCCTCATTACATGTGTACAGAACTAATACTTGAGTATATGATATAACGTTTTCAAGTGTGACAGAATAACTACAGATGAAGTCATCAGGTTTATTGGCTGGTAAATATCAACTTTTGAACAGAATGCTTATATTACAAACTGAAGTGTGGAGTTTGAAAGACATGGACAGTTAACAAAGAAGGGATGACTGAACAGGCCCAGTAGGCCATTGAGCCCTTATCCAGACACTGTGATGGGGGTGACTACTAGCATTTCTGGGTGTAAAGTCACAGGGTGAAGTCAAAAGTAAGAATGCTCCAAAAAGTTTTTTTTCTGACTGCAACATTTACACCCACTTTGCACAGTGATTGGCCAGGCATGCAGAACTCACAAAGTAAACATGCTTTCATCTTGAAAGACTCTCTTTATTCATTCTTTACAGGACTACACTGAAAAAAAAAGTATGTTCGATTACATGAAAAAAATATGTACTTCGGTTGCACATATTAAAGTTGTTTACTAAAAATGATTTATTCATGCTCAGTATACTGAATTCTTATTTGTTCAAATAACATGACTTTTTATGTTGATGTAAAGCTTTTCTTTCATGTTATGTATATAAAACTACCCTATGTTAAACCAACATGACTTTGTTTAGTGTATTTAGTCATCATCTGTTAAAGCAACATGAGTTTTTTATATAAAATATACACAGTGTTTTATTATGTTATCAACCTAATCTGTTCAAGTAGGTCTCACACTATTAAGTTATAAAGCTTCTGCACACTTTGCTATTTCTGTATGTTGAGTTCTGTTATTTAAATAAATTAATCCAGCCTAATCTCTCAACTACAGCATTTACTACCATAACATTTTAAAAAAAAATGAGGCATGAAGAAAAACATTTCACATTTCACAAAATACAGCAGCAGCTGTATTTTGTCAAAAAATAACAACTTTAACACTGGACTACAAATCCAGTTTTTTGCTCAAGGACAACACATGTTGACCAGGTTATCAAGAGTGCATATTAACATCCATAACTGCTACAAAATGCATCACAGCTTCCTTATGACAACAAAACGACATCAATAAAGTATGTCCCGCAATTATATGTATGTGTGTATGCAGGTATGTATATGCATATACTGTATGTGTGTGTATACACATCTCACTCATTTGAACAAAGTACCCTTTTCTTTCACAAGGACAGCACTTGTTGACAAAGTAATCAAGACTGCACAGTAAACATCTGTAACTGCTACAAACTAATGCATCACTTGCACACAATGCACACAAGGACAACACTTGTTAACCATGTTACCAAGAGTGAATAGCACAAACACAATGGTTAAATGTCATGTGAGTAATGCAAACAGTTCTGACTTGCAATTTGTAGGCACACATGCTATAGATAAATACTGCCAAAAACATACATGAAGGGAGTGCATGTGAGTTGCATAAATCCAGTACCAATGGTCCATATTCCAAGGGGCAAACATGGGAGACTGCGGTTCAGAGGTCTTGAAACAAAGCATTGCTCCATTCAAAGCTCCCCATATTTTAACTGAATATGAAGTAGAACACATTAAAGCAGTGCAAGTGAGCTGCATAAGCGATTAAAGTCCAGTATCAGTGCAATGAAAGAGCAACAATGGTCCGTATTCCATAAGGCAAACATGGTAAACTGTGTTGTGTTGCTGCCATAACATGGCAACAGCTCACTGATGGAGCCTGTTTTTGAGAACTTGAGCTTTCTTGGAGAGTGTATTGCTGTCTAGCTCCATCACAACTTTCTAGAGCGCTTCAAAAGTGTACTTCAGTTCAGGAGGGTAGTTGACGTTCAAGGCATACATTAGGCCAAACAACATTGCAGCACTGAATGCAACGCTGTCCAGATCACGCAGTACCATCTGGCCTTCCAGGACAACCCCAATGTCCTCTGGTTTGCTGGTGGCATCTCTTGCTTTGATGACATATATTCCTACCGTGGTGTCCTCATGGATCCTTGGAGGGCTTCATCTCCTGCCTGCAGAGTGCAGTCAGAAAAGGAACCAAATTAGATCAATGACAACAACTTCTGGACATCTGAAATGTGACAAGTCACGAGGCAAAAAGGTTTGGAACCACTGGTTTAATCTTTAAGAATGTGATATATTTCATATGCTTATCGTGTTTTGTTTTGTTCTTTCTTTTACATAAAATCAAAATCTGAAAATTTCAAATTTCATTCAGTGTGCCTGATGTGCAAAGCACAAAGGCAACACTAACTATAATCTACCATACTACTTTCTGTTTCAAACCACTTGTACTTCCATCCATCCATTTTCTATGCCGCTTATCCCTTTCGGGGTCACGGGGGGACCGGAGCCTATCTCGGCTGTCAACGGGCGAGAGGCGGGGTACACCCTAGACCGGTCGCCAGGGCACATACACATACACACAACCATTCACACTCACACCTAGGGGCAATTTAGAGTCACCAATCAACCTAATGAGCATGTTTTTGGTCTGTGGGAGGAAGAGAACCCACGCATGCACGGGAAGAACACACAGAAAGACCCGACCCGGAAATCGAACCTGCGACCTTCTTGCTGTGAGGCACGCGCACTCCCTGCTGTGCCACTGTGCAGCCCACCACTTGTACTTTTAAAGGCTAATTCCATCTAAATACTACTTTCTGTCTAAACTTACTTAGAGTTTTAAAGAATTACTCCACCCAAAGAACACTCACTTATATACAGTAGATACATATACAAAGATACACACGTCCAACGGTGCGTGTCCATATACACACTCTCATACAGACTCACACACACAAATACTTAGTAGTGGCAATATGGTTCAGGATTGTACTTGCACAGCATCAGGCACAATCAAAATTTAGTGTGAAATTTTGTAGTTGTGTAACTACTATCTGTCAGATAATGTAGCTGAGTAAAAAGTATTTCTCTTCTCAAGTGAGTGTGATAAATTGCCAGTTTATTCTTTAAGCTAGCCCTCCACCCTGCATATCCAGTCAGAGAGCCTTTCTCAGTCAGGCACAGATGCTTAGAGATGAGGGCCTCTCCGACCATGTTAAACTGTTTATCAGTGACATAAACTCTGTACCGGACTATTTCTTGCACCAGTCCCTCAAGAATGTTTGACTTCAGTTTAGGATCTGGAGTAAGTAATGTCCCCTTTTCCCTGTATGCTGTATTGCCCCGCTCAAGTTTCAGCTCTGCATCATAGTAAAACTGAGGAACATGGAAGATGCTGGGCCAAAATGACCTGGAGCTGGATGACTCTGGTGATGATTCTGAGGGAGAGAGTATGTTGGTGTCAACACCCACTAGACAGGGAAAAGGATTCTTCAGAAACATGATGGCCCAGAGCAGCAGCGGAGGTGGAACACTGGTGAGCTGAGGCTTCTGTCATGGGAATTACTCTGATTGTACTTCTATTCTGCATTTCATCCATTGAAGTGTGATTCATAAATTAATTTCCGAATAATGCATCCATAAACTGAAGTCTGAAGTTATAGTCAAGGTCACATTGTCTTTGTACCTCACTAACAAGCTCACTGACTGATCCAGGAAGTCCATTTTTGAAAGTCAATCTTTGGCTGCTGTTGTCACCCAGAATGACTCTGACTATGGCAGGGGGATCCATCCTTCTGTCTTAGTCTGTGAAGAGGATGAAAAAGATTTAACTTTAAAATATTGTTGCATATTGTTTTATGTTGAGACACATTTTTTCTTATGTTAAAATTAATTTCAACATAGGCAGATTTGAAAAATTGTCAAATTGTTATCAGCAAAGTCTGTTTCATGGTCAAAAGTTATATTCCAGCTCAAAAAAAGGCTGCTAATGTCACCTCCTATGACTCTGCGTTAGTTTGAGATCAATCACGAAGGTCCTGGTTGTTTACATAAAGAGGAAGGGGTTTCTAGAATGGAGGGAGCGCTCTTCATGTGATAACCTATCTCTGGGTCACTGAGCTATTGACCAGCGTAACCACGCAGTTAGTTTCACCGCTCCGTCTCATGAACGAGCAGAGCGCTCACAGAGGGCTCTGCTCAGCAGCCCGAAGTGTTATTTTACTGTTTTATTTGCATTTCGTCCTTTTATGAGAGTTATAAGAACAATAGCTGTTAGGATCCTGCCTTCCTGTCTCTCCTTTTGTGTCTTTTTTCCCTTTTCCCTGTGTGTGTGTTTGTCTGTTCACCCCTGCTGGTGTGGCTGGGCAGCCCCTTACCTGCTGCCAGCTCCACCTCCTTCGACTCACCTGTGTTCATTCTCCCAGATGAGCTGGAGTATTTAAGGAATGAGCAGTCTTTTCTTCCTTGCCGGATTATTCCTTCATCCTCCCATGTCGGTGTCTGGTTATCTGGTCTGTAAGTACCACGTCACCTGTTTTCCCTCGTTCTCAGAGAAATTGTTTGTTGTCCATTGTTTGATTCCAGCCACTTACCGTGTGCTGTGCTTTTCTTTGTTTCAGTGCCTCCCTGCCGCTTCCACGCGTGCCTCGTTTGTTCCAACCCGCTTCATCGGTGCTCCTTTCGTTCATCCACTCCGTTTGAGTGCGTCTTTAGTTTGTTATTCATCCACTCCATTTGAGTGCGTCTTTTGTTTGTTTCTTATCCACTCGTTGAGTGGTTTTCTGTTTTCCGTTTGTTAATAAATATTGTTTGGTTTTACACAAAACCTGTCTCCGGGTCTGTATCTCTGGGTCCGTATCTCTGGGTCCAAACACTTTGCAGCAATTCTGCCTAACAGAATAATCCGGCCAGTATGGACCCAGCAGATCCCGTTCGCAAGGCAGTTACCATGCAAGGCACACTGCTGGGCCAGCATGAGCAGCTGTTACAGGCTTTGTGTGAATCCACACAGCACATAGCGTCTCAGGTAGCCGACCTGTCTTGCCACATGACTAACCTGTCTAGTTTTCTCTCTTCCCGGCTCAGCCTCTTGCTAATCCCTCCGAACCAGCTCTCACCGATTCACTTGCTACAAATCCCGAACCGTTCGACGGGTCCCGCGACAAATGTAGGGGTTTCCTGCTTCAGTGTAATATTGTTTTCCGTCAACGACCCAGAGCCTTTTTGTCCGACCGTTCCAAGGTTCATTACGCGTTCGGGTTGTTGCGAGGAAAGGCGTTGGTTTGGGCAGAGGCACTCAACTCTTCCGTGGACATTAGCGCACTCTCTTTCTCTGAGTTCGAGAGGAGACTGAGACTCGTCTTTGACCATCCTGACCACGCAGGTAATGCATCCAGTCGCCTCCTGAGGCTAACACAGGGTACCCAGTCTGCTGCTGATTACGCAGTGGATTTCCTCACGATCGCTGCGGATTCAGGGTGGAACGACACCGCGCTTCAGGGAGTGTTTATTCATGGACTGTCTGAGTGCTTGCAGGAGGAGATTGCCACCAGAGAGAAACCCGCAGATCTGCACGCACTGGTCGACTTGGCGGTCCAGTTGGACAACAGGCGGAGGGAGCGGTTTCGGCGCAGATCTTCCGGATCTCCTGCTCGGGCTCATCCTCGCTGGCGGAAAGCAGCGTCCAGTCCTCCGGAGCCCGGAACTGTCTGTCCCCTCTTCTCGCCACCTCAGCCCCAGGAAAGGGAGGAACCCATGCAATTGGGTAGAGCTCGTCTTTCCTCCGCTGAACGCCGGCGCAGGGTCCAAGCAGGTGAGTGTGTGTACTGTGGACAATCTGGTCATGCCCTGCCTGCCTGCCCTGTGCGGCCAAAAGACCAGGCTCGTCAGTAGCTCTGGGGGTACTGACGAGCCCTATCTCCAATAACTTTAAGTCCCCTAGATCACGCAAACTTCAAGCCCAAGCCTCCCTTGGTGTGGGGGAGAAATTGTTGTCTTTGTTGGCCCTCATAGACTCTGGTGCGGAAGAAAACCTCTTGGATGAACGCATGGCGGCAGATCTGGGCTGCCAATTAGAGGAACTGGAGGAGCCTCTGAAGGCTTACGCCTTAGATGGCAAAGTCACGTCTAAGGTAACACACCGCACCACACCTATCAAGTTGATTATTTCCGGTAATCACCAGAAGGAGATTTCATTATTTATTGTCCACTCTCCACACTCACCCCTGGTTCTTGGTCATCCCTGGCTCCAGAAGCACAACCCACACATTGACTGGAGCCAAGGGAGAATAGTGGGCTGGAGTCCTTCATGTCACGCTAACTGCCTCCGTTCAGCCATTCCTTCCACAGGGAAGGACACGGGGATCTCCTGCGCTCCTCCGGAACCGCTGGATCTCTCCCTAGTTCCTGCGGCTTATCACCACTTGAAGGAGGTCTTCAGTAAAGAGCAGGCGCTGTCCCTGCCGCCTCACCGGCCTTACGACTGTGCCATTGATCTTCTCCCCGGCGCTTCTCTTCCTTCCAGTCGGCTGTTCAATGTCTCTCGTCAGGAAAGGGAGGCTATGGAAAAGTATATCCAAGAGTCATTAGCGGCAGGTATTATTAGATCATCCACGTCCCCGCTGGGCGCGGGATTCTTCTTCGTGGAGAAAAAAGACAAGTCTCTCCGACCCTGCATTGACTATCGGGGCCTCAACGAAATTACGGTGCGTAACAAGTATCCCCTTCCGCTCATTAATTCCGCCTTTGACTCCCTCCAACAGGCTCGTGTCTTCTCTAAACTGGACCTGCGCAACACCTACCACTTGGTGCACATAAGGGAGGGAGATGAGTGGAAAACCGCCTTTAATACCCCCTTGGGCCACTTCGAATATCCAGTCATGCCCTTCGGACTCACTAATGCTCCTGCTGTCTTTCAGGCCCTAATCAATGATGTCCTCCGAGATTTTCTCAACAGGTTTGTCTTCGTTTATTTGGACGACATACTCATCTTTTCCCATTCTCTGGAGGAACACGAGGGACATGTGCAGCAGGTTCTGGCCCGACTTTTGGAGAACCGTCTTTTTGTTAAGGCTGAAAAATGTGAGTTTCATGCCAGCACTGTCTCTTTTCTAGGATTCATTATTCAGGATGGCAACCTGAAGGCCGACCCAGAAGATCAGAGCAGTAGCTGAGTGGCCAGTCCCGGAGACCCAGAAGGAGTTGCATCGCTTTCTTGGCTTCGCCAACTTCTACCGCAGGTTTGTTCGGGATTACAGTAAAATAGCCATTCCCCTGACCAGGTTGACTTCTTCCAAAGTGAAGTTCGACTGGTCAGCAGAGGCTGACAAAGCATTCCAAAAACTTAAAGCTCTCTTCACCTCCACGCCTGTGTTAATCCAACCTGATCCCCCAGACCATTTGTGGTGGAGGTGGATGCTTCGGATATTGGGGTGGGGGCTGTTCTCTCCCAATACGCCCAGTCAGACAACCGGTTGTACCCGTGCGCTTTTTTCTCCTGTCGTCTCTCTCCTGCAGAACAAAATTACGACGTGGGCAATCGTGAACTACTAGCAGTTAAGCTAGCCCTTGAAGAATGGAGACATTGGCTGGAGGGAGCTGAACATCAGTTCGTGGTCTGGACTGATCACAAAAACCTGGCCTACATCAAGGCAGCCAAGCGTCTTAACTCCCGGCAGGCCCGTTGGGCGTTATTTTTCCCTTACATATAGAGCCGGTTCACACAACACTAAGCCGGATGCTTTATCCAGACAATTCTCTCCTCCCGATGCCACTACAGAACCCGAGTCCATCCTTCCCCAGGACTGTATCATCGCTTCCCTTTCTTGGGAGATTGAGGGGGTCATCAAGGAGGCTCAACGGCAACACCCGGACCCAGGTAATGGTCCTCGCAATAAGCTTTTTGTCCCCCCCACTGTTCGTTCTCAGGTTTTGCAGTGGACACATTCTCATCGCCTTTCCTGCCATTCCGGAGCCAACCACACCATCTCCCTGCTACGTCGCCACTTCTGGTGGCCCACCTTGGAGGCCGACGCACGGGAGTATGTGGCCGCTTGTTCCACCTGTGCTTGAGGGAAGGCATCTCATAAGGCACCGGCGGGGCTCCTCCTTCCTCTCCCCATCCCCAGCAGACCCTGGTCTCACATCGCTGTGGACTTTGTCACCGGTCTGCCTCCCTCCCAAGGTAATTCAACTATTCTCACCATTGTTGACCGTATCTCTAAAGCCGCCCATTTCATCGCTCTCCCCAAGCTCCCCTCCGCATCTGAGACAGCCGAGCTCCTGGTCTCCCAGGTTTTTCGGCTCCACGGGATCCCAGCAGACATTGTCTCCGACCGCGGACCACAGTTTGCATCCCAAGTTTGGAAGGCTTTCGCCAAGGCCCTAGGGGCTACTGTCAGCTTGACCTCCGGTTTCCACCCAGAGTCTAATGGACAGACTGAACGAGCCAACCAGGACCTGGAGACGGTGCTCAGGTGCATCTGCTCCGAGAACCCGACGGACTGGAGTTCGTTCCTCCCCTGGGTGGAGTACGCCCACAACACCCTCACCTCCTCAGCCAGTGGACTCTCTCCGTTCGAGGCATCTTTAGGCTATCAACCTCCTCTCGTTCCAGCACAGGAGGCCGAGATTGCTGTTCCGTCCGTGGCAGACCACATACAAAGAATCAAGGGATTTTGGCAGACAGCCACAAGGGCCCTAGAACGCAACCAGGGGGTCAAGCAACGTGCTGCGGACCGCCATAGGACACCTGCCCCAGAGTACAGACCAGGTCAGTCCGTTTGGCTCTCTACCTGCAACATTCCTCTTAAGACTGAATCCCATAAAATGTCCCCCAGGTTCATCGGTCCGTTTCCCATCATCAAGATAATAAATCCGCAGGCTGTAACTCTAAAACTTCCTGAATCCATGAAGATCCATCCTACCTTCCATGTCTCTCAGCTGAAGCCCGTCTCCTCTGTGCCCCCCAGCTGAATCTCCTACCCCCCCCCCCCCCCAACTCATCGACGGGGATCCTGTCTTCGCTGTGCGACGCCTAGTGGACGTCAGAAGACATGGCAGGGGTTTCCAGTATCTGGTAGACTGGGAGGGTTACGGTCCCGAGAAGTGCTCTTGGGTGCCCCGGTCTTTCATCTTGGATCACAACCTCATCGATGATTTTCACCGAAGACACCTGGATAGACCAGCTAGGCCGCCGAGAGGCAAGCATTGGGGGGGGGTACTGTTAGGATCCTGCCTTCCTGTCTCTCCTTTTGTGTCTTTTTCCCCTTTTCCCTGTGTGTGTGTTTGTCTGTTCACCCCTGCTGGCGTGGCTGGGCAGCCCCTTACCTGCTGCCAGCTCCACCTCCTTTGACTCACCTGTGTTCACTCTCCCAGATGAGCTGGAGTATTTAAGGAGTGAGCAGTCTTTACTTCCTTGCCGGATTATTCCTTCATCCTCCCATGTCAGTGTCTGGTTATCTGGTCTGTAAGTACCACGTCTCCTGTGTTCCCTCGTTCTCAGAGAAATTGTTTGTTGTCCATTGTTTGATTCCAGCCACTTACCGTGTGCTGTGCTTTTCTTTGTTTCAGTGCCTCCCTGCCGCTTCCACGCGTGCCTCGTTTGTTCCAACCCACTTCGTCAGTGCTCCTTTCGTTCATCCACTCCGTTTGAGTGCGTCTTTAGTTTGTTATTCATCCACTCAATTTGAGTGTGTCTTTTCTTTGTTTCTTATCCACTCGTTGAGTGCGTTTTCCGTTTGTTAATAAATATTGTTTGGTTTTACACAAAACCTGTCTCCAGGTCTGCATCTCTTGGTCCAAACACTTTGCGGCAATTCTGCCTAACAATAGCAAGCAGAAAAAAGGCTGAAAAGTGTTTTCAACAGAGGAGTTTCTCCATATGCTTGGACGAGATAACGGTACTCTGCCCAGATGCGCCTAAATGACCACCTGGACATACCTGTGTTAAAACATCCGTAAAACTGCTCAGGTTCTACACATCACTGCCCAAAGGCTGACACCCAGAATTGTCCTGAGCACAGCAAAATAAGAAAAAAAAATACAGGCAGAAAGCGGGGTTTCTACAGAGATGCCACCACACATTTCTAGTGATGACTGAAAGGGATTCTATACATTGTTTTTATTTTTGTTTGTTTGTTTAAGAAAATCCTACCCATTCTATCTTTACAAAGGTATACTATACAGGATTTTCCTATAAAAAAAAAAACTGGAGAGACCCTGCCCTCTGCCTGTATTTCTCTTCTTATTCTGCTGTGTTCGATTGTTGAGTCTCACTCCCTGGTGGGAAAGACAGTTGACAGTTGATTGTTGAACGATCAACTGTCAACTGTCTTTCTCCAGAATCACTTAATGCACTTTTGAATGGTGTGTTTACAAACAGCAGCTGGCAAATCCTGCACAGTGTGTTTATTACAACTCAGATGGTTAACCACCCTTTTATGCAGATATCTTTTTAAGGTCACCATACAACTTGATCCAACCAAGTAATCGGCCAATGGACAGTTGTCATTGAGTTCACTGAGTGCCACAAGCTTGGTTTCTCTTGTCTGTGACAAGCTTAGTTCAAAGGCTCTGTAGTGTTCACTGTACCACCCACACAGCACTTCCACAATGAGGAACAACTCCTCATTTATAACACACATCTGCATGATCTCAGCAAACTCTGGAATTCCACTTACTGATCCATGGGCAACTATCATTCCTTTGCTGTAGGCTATGCCACTACTTGATGCACTCTTGGCAAGATGCACTTCAGATGTGTTGGGGTATTTTGACTTAGCCTGAGCCACTTCCTCTTTCAGTACATCAACTGGAACTGTGGACACATACGGTAGATGGAGGCTAGATTCACCATAGGATGGTGAGTTTATGTGGAATGCGATCATCAGCTGATGTTTTGAAGCCAAAGTCAGTGGTACATTCTTATAGCAACTTGTGTGCTTCACGATCTGCTTAAAGAAGCTATGTCTGGCTTCAAATCGCATCGTCCAGAGTGCGACAAGTGGACCAAAACACCTTATCATCTGAGGGCAGTGCTCAAGATAGTGGTGCTTGGGTAGAAGTCTGACACCAGGGAACAGCTCCTGGTACCTCTGTCTTTGCTCAACTATTTTGCTTTCATGTTATGAGATGGATTCATCAGTATGCACAAGAGCAACAATCACCTCAACAATATCTTTTAAATCCATTAACACTAGCCATGCTGGCTCATTTTCTGGCACCAGAGATCCAATCAAAAATGGGAGAATCTCAGTAAACTCCACTTTTCATGGGCATTGCCTCCAATAGTTTTCTGACCCAAAAAACTCTGTGGCACAACATGTGGCTTATTTGTTTTGTCTGACCATTTATAGGGGAAAATCAATATGGCTTTATTCAGGTCATCTAATAACTTCTTTGATATCATTGATGCCAAGCAGTAAGCCAGCTCGACTGGCACAATACTCTCAAATGCATCATGAGCAACCTCAGGAGGAAAACCAGAGACAACTGAAAATGAGACAGATTTCTGGTTAAAACGCACTCCCGTTTAACTCCAAGCAATGGGCGTTATTCTCAAGTGCTGCTTTTACATGACCTGCATGCACTTCTTTAGTTCTCTGTCTGAAAACACCAGATGCAACACAGTCAGATTTAATATCACAACTTTTTGCTGTGCAAAACCGGCAAAAGAAATC
This sequence comes from Chaetodon trifascialis, assembly GCF_039877785.1. Taxonomy (NCBI): domain Eukaryota; kingdom Metazoa; phylum Chordata; class Actinopteri; order Chaetodontiformes; family Chaetodontidae; genus Chaetodon; species Chaetodon trifascialis. Next base: position 24,660,079 of record NC_092057.1, on the reverse strand, counting down.
CCCTGAAAAACTTTCAGTGAAGCCTGCAATACCGTGCACTCCCAAGTTATCAGCCACAACACTATGCACTATACCTTTAGGAGACGTACCTAATAGATGGACATACACACCATGGTCCTCCAGAGTTTTAAGATCTTGCAGAAGAGGTTCCAACACTTTGTCATAACCAGATATTTTTACATCAACACTTTTGCAAAGTACTGTAAGATAAATAGATAATAAAGATGAGCGTGTGCCAGGTGGCAGGTTACCTAGAGCCCAGCAAACACCACAAAGCTTGTGTTTCTTACGAGAGGTGCCTAAGGAATCGCAGGTCTCAAAATCGTCCACGTACAGACGCAATGATATTCGTAATTCCTCTGCATTAAAAAGCAGTTTTCTTTAAAATGCAAACCATCTTCAGTGGACCTGAATTCATAAGAAGGGTCAAGTTCAATGTGCTGCTGTCCTCTATGATTTTCAATAATCTTATCAAGAATGACTTATTTGCTGCAAGGATTTTAACAGTGGGACATACTGAAAGGTGTGTTTCTTTTTTGATCAAGTATGTAGGTAACTGGTTCCACAACACTGAATTTTTCTTTGTAATATTGTTTACATTGATATGAAGTACTAAGAGGGCCACCTTTTTCAATTGCTTTTGAACTGGGTTAGCTGAGCAAACTGCTGTGGTGATTTCTGTAACTACAGTCATCAACTTGGAGGTTGTGCCGCTCAAGGATATCACTTATAACACGTCTAGATAATGGAAGGGATGCAGAGCTTATCAAGTAAAGTTCTTGTAAGAATTCATCAATAGCTGTACCTGGCACATGCACTAAGTACTCCAACTTTAACAAGGCTGCTGCAAGCTGCTGCTCAATACACCTGGGAGTGCCTTGTGTTGACCTTTCCAAACTAGGGATGCAGGTATGCCTGGTAATCAGAAAATGAATCATGTAATGATGGTGATGCTAATGTAGTCGTTTTCACAATACCTGGTATAAAATCAATCAGGGTGTGAGGTGTGTGTCTGCGACTCTTATGAGACTTAAAGGCTCCATAAATATTGGTTTGAAAACAGCCAACAAACATGCAACAGACATTTTCATTTCTCTTCAGTTGTGTGTTGATATGAACAAAGTACTCCCTTTCATTAGCTTAATTCTTGCATGCACATAAGTGACAGCTAAAAGTAGACAACTGCTTTTGAATCTGACTAACTTGTGTGGGATGAACTCTACTTTGATGCACGATTAAAGCATTCCATGCCTTGAACGTGCATGGACATTTCGAATATGTACATGGATACATACACATCCAACAGAGCTTTTCTCACAGAATATATCTAACACTGCTTCAGTTACCCTGTACTGTCACTCAAATGCATAAACTCACTCGCCAGTTTATTATGTGCACCTAGTTAAAAGTAATGTGGTAAAATACAACAGTCCTGCAATAAATCCTACCTTCATGAAGGTTAGAATGTTCAGTGTTTGTTGAAACGGTTTTTATAGTGGTGTTGATTCAACAAGTCATTTTGAAGGCTGTAGTTTGTGTTGCAGTTGAATTGTTTTCTGAGAAGAATTTATAATATTAAGTACACCCCATTTATAACAGCCAGGCTACACTAAATATTAGACAGACCTCTTTAAAACTGTTTCTAAAAACACTGAACACTATAAGCTCCACGATGGTCGGATTCATTGCAGGACTGGTGTATTAGACTGTATTAGTTTTAGCTAGGAATGTGGACCCAGTACTTTTGAAAATATGCATATTCTTGCAATTGTAGCGCACTGTATGCAGACTGTTTAGATGAATATTTCAGAAATGGATAGCAACATTGTCACACCCGGGAATTTTAAAAGTCTCTAAAACCTTGTTTAAACACATCAAGTAAATCAGCAAAATAATTTGAATAATACTCACCGTTTACTACAGAGCCTTTCTAACAGTGCTCAAAAGTGGAGGTCACTGGTCTCTCCACTACAGGAACATCAAACACCTATCCAGAAGAAGAAAAAAACTAAATAAATGTGTCACACACAATACTTTGCCTTCACAAAATTAAACGGAATTTTGGATGCATTTTATTTTACCACCTGCTTTGATGATGCTTTACATCAAATATTTTAGTGCCTGCTCAGGTAAATTTCAGACAGCACATACAAGTTGTAATTTGAACACAGAAAATTTTGTCAAGAATTAAATAAAATTAATAAGGTTAAGGCACATGAATAATACTACACCACTATGTAGCTATCTATCTAAAACCCCCAACAATATATGACATAAAAGACACAGAAATATGTTGGCTTTTTCCAATGGTAAAATTGATTTAAACACAGTCTACATAAACACTATTGGTTAATTAAAATATATTTATTGCATTCAGATTTATACAGCCACAACCTTTAACCTATCAAAGTGAAACTGATATTCAATTCAATTCAATTCAATTCAATTTTATTTGTATAGCGCCAAATCACAACAGAAGTTGTCTCAGGACACTTTCCATATAGAGCTGGTACAGACCAAGCTCTTTTATCTACAAAGAAACCAATAATTCCCCCATGAGCAAGCACTTGGCGACAGTGGCGAGGAAAAACTTCCTTTTAACAGGCAGAAACCTCGAGCAGAACCAGACTCTGGGTGGGCGGCCATCTGCCTCGACCGGTTGGGTGAGAGAGGAAGAGCAAGAGAGGGAGAGTGAGACAGACAGACAGACAGACAGACAGACAGACAGACAGACAGACAGACAGACAGACAGACAGACAGACAGAAATGCAGTCAGAGAGAGAGAGAGAGAGACAGAGAGAGAGACAGAGACAGAGAGACAGACATGCAGTCACAGTAACAGTGACAGTGGATGTAATAACAGCAGTAGCAGTTGCAGTGGATGTCAGGCAGGGCCAAGGCAGGAGATGCAGCTGAAATCCACAATCCAGATTCAGCCACTGTCCATGGGAACCTGCAAGAAGACAAAGCACAGAGACTCCGGGGAAGGAGCTAAGTTAGTAACACGCCGTGGTAGGACATGAAAGCGTGCAGATGGAGAGGGACAGAAGGACAGAGGAGCTCGGTGTATCTTTGGAGGTCCCCCGACAGTCTAATCCTATAGCAGCATAACTAGGGGCTGGTCCAAGACAAGCCTGAGCCAGCCCTAACTATAAGCTTTATCAAAAAGGAAAGTTTTAAGCCTACTCTTAAATGTAGAGACAGTGTCTGCCTCCCGGACAAAGACTGGAAGATGGTTCCACAGGAGAGGAGCTTGATAGCTAAATGCTCTGACTCCTGTTCTGCTTTTTGAGACTTTAGGAACCATAAGTAGACCTGCATTCTGGGAACGCAGTGTTTGAGTAGGGCAATAAGGTACTATGAGCTCGTTAAGATAAGAAGGTGCCTGGCCATTTATGGCTTTGTAGGTAAGGAGGAGAATTTTAAACTCTATTCTAAACTTTGCAGGGAGCCAGTGCAAAGTGGCGAGTATTGGAGAAATATGATCTCGCTTCCTGGTTTTTGTCAGAACACGTGCTGCAGCGTTCTGGAGCAACTGGAGAATATTCAGCAACGAATTTGGGCAGCCTGATAGTAAAGAATTGCAATAATCCAGCCTGGAAGTTACGAATGCATGGACTAGTTTTTCTGCATCATTTTGAGACAAAATATGCCTGATTTTTGCGATATTACGTAGGTGAAAAAAGGCAGTCCTTGAAATTTGTTTTACATGGGAGTGAAAGGACATGTCTTGGTCAAAGATGACTCCCAGATTCTTTACAGTGGTGCTGGAGGCCAGCGCAATGCCATCCATAGCTGCTATGTCATCAGAAAGTGACTTTCTAAGATGTTTAGGGCCTACTACTATAACTTCAGTTTTGTCCGAGTTTAGCATCAGAAAATTGCAGGTCATCCAGGTCTTTATGTCATGAAGACATGCTTGTAGTCTAGTTAACTGACTGGTTTCTTCCGGTTTCATTGATAAATATAGCTGGGTATCATCTGCATAGCAATGAAAATTTATTGAGTGCTTCCTGATAATCTTACCTAAAGGAAGCATATATAAGGTGAATAGAATTGGTCCAAGCACAGAACCCTGCGGAACTCCATAGCTGACTTTAGTGAGCACAGAGGAGTCGTCATTAACGCATACAAACTGAGAGCGATCTGACAGATAGGATTTAAACCAGCTTAGCGCAGTTCCCTTAATGCCAATGAAGTGTTCCAGTATCTGCAATAGGATGCCATGGTCAATGGTGTCAAATGCAGCACTAAGATGCAATAAGACTAGTACAGAGACAAATCCTTTATCAGATGCAATTAGAAGGTCATTTGTAACTTTAACCAGTGCTGTCTCTGTGCTATGATGCACTCTAAATCCTGACTGGAAATCCTCGAATAAACTATTATTGTTTAGAAAGTCGCACAGCTGATTGGCAACTGCTTTCTCAAGAGTTTTTGAAAGAAAGGGAAGGTTGGATATCGGTCTGTAGTTGGCTAAAACCCCTGGATCAAGAGTAGGCTTTTTCAGTAGCGGTTTTATCACAGCTACTTTAAAGGACTGTGGTACGTAGCCTGTTGATAAAGAGAGATTGATCATGTCTAAAACTGAAGAGTCAATTAGAGGTAATACTTCTTTAAACAGCTTAGTCGGGATAGGATCTAAAATACAGGTAGATGATTTTGATGATGAAATTATTGAAATTAGTTGGTGAAGGTCAACAGGAGTAAAACAGTCTAAAACTGCGACAGACTGAGTAACAGTTTCTACGATTTCTGCGTTTGAAGACAAAACAGTACCTGTTAACGGCAGGTATGGGCCCACATGCAGAATAGCTCTCTAATCAGAACAGTTCATCTCGTCTACATGGACTTACTGGACATTAAGATACAAATCTATTTGAGGAATCTATCTAACATTACTGTAAATAACCAGTGCCAGTTGGCTCTCCAAGAATTCAGTTGCGTTGCATTCAATTTAGCAAAACTGAATGACCAGTATGCCTCTCATTTTATAACTCTATAAAAATAGAGCAAACGTATTATGTGATGGATCAATCATTGTCAGTCTGCTGAATCAGACATATCCTGAATCTCATCAATTCAGTTATCAGGGCGGTCTAAACAGTAGTCTCACTCATGAAATGTATGGCTTTTTCTGTGCAATACAGCACCACTTTTATTTTTACCTAGGCTAACAGTATATTTCATGGTGGCATCTATGTTAACATGAATAGACTTCGGCCGAGCCGGGCGCCTCCGCTGTAAAAAGCTGCGGTAAACTTTTGTCTTGACTAGGGTAGTAGCTTAACATGACCTAATTAAGCGTTGCGTTATGTGCTATACATTTTCACACTACTAAAACACATGCTGTGCATACTTTTCGACAAATATTGCCTCACAAAATTATATTCGGTGGCGGCATTGATTTATTCATGCTGCTCTGGCTCAGTGAAAACAATACGTAAAAGTGACTACCTCTAATTATGACCGACATTTTACACGGTTTCATTTATCTTTACCTGGTAGAGAGCTGTCCAAATTCACAATTATTCTTCGAAAAAGAAGAAAAGAAGAGCGAAAACTGGTAAACTGTTCACTGTTTTCCCTCCCATGGTGTTGACAGGAGGCGGAGTTTCCAGATAAAACGTAACTACTTTTTTTCTTGACATGACTGAGACTTATTGATTTTATATCCCTCTAGATTACAAAAATTCTTCAAGACAGACATATGTTCAGAAGAGGAACATAAATGAATTGTGTCATATAAACGAATTACATATTTGTAAATTGAACAATCCAACTTTTCCCCCCTTTTTCAGTGTATTTCTTCCAATTTTAGGCATGAACAACACTACGAATGCCGCTGTCTGAAAATGCACACCATTATCCCCATATTTAAACCATAATTGTGTCATCACCCTTCATCATGGCCACCTTTCACCCCATTTCCCAGCATAACCCAGCCCTTAGACCTGCTTAACATCAGCATGGTAGCACTGTTGTTGTGAGCATGTGAGCATTTAGCTCAAAGAATCGCTGTGTCTAAGCACAACTTCACAGAGCAGATAGCAGGGACAGGGACAGGGACTCTAAAACTGCTAAAACAGAGGTCATTGTTCTAAACTCAGATGTGAAATAGGCAAAATAACATCATCTGCATATAACGAAAGCTTATATTCTGCTTGTCCAGTTGTTATTCCAGTGATTTTCATCTGTGTCTGCAAAGCCCCAGTGTCCCACCTCAATAGGTGCCCTGGAGGTTTTCCAGCCCTGCCTCGTAAATTGCTTGTGCTACTTGGTACATTTGTGCTTGTGCGCTTCATCCACGTGCTCTTCCCAGGATTCAGTGAGCTCAAACATGATCACATGTTTTGTAGTGAGAGAAAAGATGATCATGTCTGGGTGGAGTGTTGTTGGGATGATGTGCCCAGGAAACCTCAATTGCTTGCCCAGGTTGACTTTCAACTTCCAGTCAGCAGCTGAGGCGAGGGGGCCTCTTGCATGTTTGGGTTGAGGGGTGTTTCTCTGCGGCCCTGACAAACGTGATGGTCTTCTTTAGGCGCTGGTGTTTGCTGGTGCTGATGGCTGGTGATACTGTCTCTGCTGTTCACAACTCTGTAGAGTCTCATACTCATGCACGCTCATGCACATGAACTTCGGTGTCCAAATGATTTTGGCCTATAGTGTGCATTACAGTGTTACTCCATTTATTCACACACACACACACACACACACACACACACACACACACACACACACTGTAGAATTAGCGCCACAAAGGCTCTAGAATTCTAGAGTTCTAGAACCTTGGCTTTGATGCTTTGATCTGTTTATATATATATAGCTCAGTTTTAATAAACAGCACATAGAGCATTCAAAACTTACGATTGTTTCAAGTGTGTTGGTTCACTCTTGTATTCGCTTTGTCACTTTGTCGCTTTGCGTTGATTGTGTTTACACCGCCATAAACAGGAAAATGGATCGCAATACACCACAGGAATTTAAAACTCTTGATCCTGCAGCTTCTGGGAGAAAAGGTAAGTAAGAAATCATGGGAAAATCCTGCAGCTATCAGATAAATAGGAGAGTAAAAACTAGAATATTCCCCTCTGATCTCATAATTGTAACTAGTGTTGTTCTTGGCGGCCTGTTTTAATTTTAGTCTTAGTCTAGTCTTTGTGTCAAGCGGTAATTTTAGTTTTTATTAGTTTTAGTCATGTTCATACTCTTTTTAGTCTAGTCGAGTTTCAGTCGACTAAACGTCTGAGCATTTTAGTCTTGTTTTAGTCAGATTTACAGTATCCGTGACTATTTTCGTCTAGTTTTAGTCGACGAAAATTGATGACATTTAGTCTAGCTTTAGTCAATGAAAATTGTAGTCTCCATTCCAGACACGAAAACGCTCTGATCTGAATTTACAACATATTTATTTTACCAACCAAAGCTACCAAAGCCGGCTGAACGGCCGTCGGTCCTGCTCTCTGTGTCGGTTGTCTGTCGTTAACGTTAACCTACCGCAGCTGCATCTTCTAAATAATGCCGCGAGTGGGAACTAATGAAGTGACGTCACCTGCGAGCTGATGCGAAGTGAGAAACAGAAATACTGCAAAAATAATAATAACAACGTGACTAAACGAGACGAAATAACATTAGAACATTTCGTCTCGTTTCGTTTTAGTCAACGAAAATAAAGAGACATTTTAGCAGTTTTTATTTTGTAAACCACATTTAGTCTCGTTTTTATTACTGCATTATACATTTAGTTATAATTATCGTCACATGACCAGCATTTACGTTGCGTCTCGTCTCGTTTTCGTCACGTCATAAAGGTTCGTTGACGATATTTAGTCATAATTTTCATTGACGAAAGTAACTACAATTGTAACTGAGCACTGTACATAAAGAAATATACTTAATTACTTTCCACCAGTAGTTACAGTTATCATTAGAATTTATCAAGCAGTGTCCGTGTTGAAAGTTAGTACTAGTTAGTCCATTTAAAAAATATTGAGAAAGTATCTGGTCTGTCCCTCTACTAAAATGATTTCAATTTTCTCCTTCATAGAAAGTAAGAGCATCTCAGTGCCCAGAAGTGGAAAGAGAAAGGCCAGTGCTGCTGGAGACACACCACAAAAGATCAGTGTCTCTGAGTCCGCCTTGGAAAGCACGGAGTCCAGAAAACGGAAAGCCTCCAGAGAGAAAGATGACTCCAGGAAGAGGCAGAGGACCGCTGAGCCTGAACCCAGGGTCAACGTCCTCAAGAGGAAGGTCACAGAAATTGAGGACAGACCAAGAAAGAGAAAGAGGGTGGAGGCTGAAACACCCATGAAGAAGGACACCACCACCATCACCACATCCACCTCAGTGAAAACCAGCCAAGAAGAGCCTGAAGAGAAATATGAGCAGCTGTGGCCTCTGGATGAAGGAGGCTTCGGCTCGGTCCGTGCTGGTTGCAGGACATCAGATGACTTCCCTGTGGCAATAAAGCGGAAAGCCTCCCGAGAGAGAGATGACTCCAGGAAGAGGCAGAGGACCACTGAGCCTGAACCCAGGTTCAATGTCCCCAAGAGGAAGGTCACAGAAATTGAGGACAGACCAGGAAAGAGAAAGAGGGTGGAGGCTGAAACACCCACGAAGAAGGACACCACCACCACCACATCCACCTCAATGAAAACCAGCCAAGAGGAGCTCGAAGAGAAATATGAGCAGCTGTGGCCTCTGGGTGAAGGAGGCTTCGGCTCGGTCCATGCTGGTTGCAGGACATCAGATGACTTCCCTGTGGCAATAAAGCACATTCCCAGGTCCAATGTCATCTGTAAAGGCATCACTAAGAGAGGGGTGACACTCCCTCTTGAGGTGGCTATCATGAGAAGGGTGGCCAATGGAGAAGAAGGATCAGTAGGGAAATCTGCAGCCATTTCTCTGCTGGATTATTATAATCTTGACCAAGAACTTGTCCTCGTCATGGAACGTCCAGTCCCTTCTGTTGACCTCTTTGAGTACATCCGAATGAACGATGGATTCCTGCTGGAGGAGGAGGCCAAGGTGATTATGAAGCAGCTGGTAGAAGCAGCCAGAGAGCTTCAATCTAAAAAGGTCTTCCACCGGGACATCAAGGTGGAAAACATCTTGCTTCAGACCGGCACAGACGTCCCACGCTTGAGGCTCATTGACTTTGGCCTCAGCTGCTTCACAAACAAGACCTCAAGATACAGGACCTTCTATGGTACCTCAGCCCACATCCCACCAGAGTGGATACAGCATGGGACCTACAGTGCTGGTTCCACTACAGTGTGGCAGCTGGGAGTGGTCCTGTATGAAATGCTGCACAGATACAGAGCATTTGACACAACACAGTTCCTGAGCCAAGAACTCCAAATCAGCGAGGAGCTCTCTCAGAATTGCCAGGACATGTTGTGCCAGTGTCTGTCTGTCGATCCTATGCAGCGTCCTTCTCTGGATGAGCTCCGGTTTCACCCATGGCTGACATAAAGTCAGTTCACCATTTGTCTTATACTGCATGGTTGGCGACCTTCTTCCCCATTTTTCTTATTCATTGTTTTATTCAAGAAACCCGTTCTTCAGCATCACTGGATCAGAGCTCAACACTGGAATCACTTTTTTCAGTACAGTATTCAAGTAACAGTACTTACAAAGACACAATTCTCTTGGGGTTTTTGCACTAGGGCTGCACGGTGGCACAGCAGGTAGTGCGCGTGCCTCACAGCAACAAGGTTGCCGATTCGATTCCTGGGTCGGGCCTTTCTGTGAAGTTTGCATGTTCTTCCCGTGCATGCGTGGGTTCTCTCCGGGCGCTCCGGCTTCCTCCCACAGACCAAAAACATGCTCATTAGGTTAATTGGTGACTGCCCCTAAAATTGCCCCTACACTGCATATTTGAAAAAGCAAATTTAACACCCTCAGAGTTGAAATCAAGATTGACCTGGGGTTTATATGGGAACCACTGGTTAAGTGTTAAATTAACACTTTTGAAAGTGTTAAAATTATTAACACTGTGACAGTGTTACCAAACAAACTCTTAAAGTGTAAAATATTAACACCACAATAGATGACAAGAACACTAGATTAGTGTTCAAAGTTGACTAATTAGTGACACCAACAGAGTTAACTATCCAACACTGCACCGGTATTCAATTAACATTTTGTGGTGTTAAATGTACATTTAACTAGTGTTTACTATACTACTGATAAGGTGTACATTGCCCACTGGGATTAACACTATTAGAGATTAAAGAAAATAAAGAGAGATTAAAAATGTACAATCTGTAAGTGTTAGTCTAACCATCCACCACCCATGTACAATAATCACTCCAAAAAGTACTGCAATGAAAGATAGTTTATTTTTCTTTGACTGCATTGTATAGGGCCTATACAATGCAGCTGTCTGGCACAACATAGAAAAAAATAAGACAATTGAACATCAAAGGGCTTGAAGTATCTCAAGTCATGAGGTGTAACAACTGAAACATTATGAATATTGTCAAAAACATGAAAAGCATGAAAGTGCTACACAAATGAGGTCTCCATTTCAGATACCAAAAAATAAACTTCTTTTTTAAGAAATATGCAAACAATCTTATTGAACACTGGCATCTCATTAACAACATCTGTGCAAACAACAAGACCCAGGAAATATTCAACGCCATTATGTTTGATCCAGGTTGTAACATTTATTTCACTTGACATATCAATATGAAAATACTCTGAAACCAAATCACCATTTTCAACATCAGTCAGAATTTTTGATTTGACAGGCCCAGACTCAATACCTTTGGCGGACAGTGATTCCCAATGATAGGCAACAGCTATTTGGTGTTTCTTTGCAAGGGACTTTGTTATGTTCTTGAAGTTTTTAATGCTAGACTTAAAGAATTTGTGTTTTGCTTCATACCTCATACTCCAAACATGTACTAAAGGACCAATTTGGCGAATACATTCAGAATAATGGATCATGAAGTGATGTTTTGGGATCAAAGTATTTTCAGGATACAAAACTCTAAATAACCAGTGTTCTTCAATAAGATGTTTTAAAAATAGTCATTCCCTCGGTAACACATGGGGAAAATACTATGTTCACAATATGCAACAACGGTAACAACAAATGCCAGTGTGTGTCACCTTCTGGAACATCTCCGAAGATTAGTGGGAGATTTCGAATAAGGCACAATGTTTGACTGGCATTAAGCCTAATACCACTGCCACTGCAAAACACATTTATGTGTGTTGGGTGATTTTTTTTTTTATCCATGAAGCCATAGTTGAATGCATATACACGTTGGAGTATGTTTTCATTAGAAATTAAGTTCTGATTCAAATACTCAAACAACAACTTAATTTCATATTGTGCTACGCCTTCTAGGATATCATGCATTATATCAAACACAAAATTATCGGATACATTGAAGAATGATAATGAATTCAGTATACTATTGTGTTTGAGCCCAAAACAAGAATTTTCCCTTGGATTCTCAACAAGGTAACTGTAATGCTGCTCATTGGTAAATTTTGTTCGCAAAATCACACGTGGATCACTTTCGCAAAACACTGTTTGAGCTGTTGCTTTATCAATGAGACACATTCTGCAGTAATGGTGTGCAGAGAAAGATTCAACATAACCCAGAATTGAGTTCAGACCTAAATTGTCACCTGTTACTTGTGCAATGGTGCCAAAACAGGTTGTTCAGCAAATGACACTTTCATTCCATTACTCTCTAATACTTTAACATCTTCTACAAATGGAGTATTTTGTCAATACCATATTTTTTTGCATCTTGTGAATGAAACAAAGAAATTAGTTGGATGTTCATCAGGGATGAGTTTAGACATGGTGGCAAATTGCGGAGTGTAAAATATAGACATCCTAGCCGATTTGATGTTTCAAAGTCATCATAATAAACTTGCATTTGCAATGCATTTTTTGATTTTGAATACAATGTGTGATTTCTATAGTATTTTCCATCACAGAAATCCTGGTATAAAGTACTAACAGTGGCAGATTTCTTAATCTGACAACAGATTTCTTCATTCTTGAAAATGAACTCTAATGTTTTTAACAGGGGTATGTAAATGAAAGTGTCATTTACTGGTACCTGCTCTTATACTCCAGATATTTTGTTTCTCTTTGAATCATATCTCACTCCTAAGTGAATTTCTAGTGGTTCAACAACACCCCATTTCTCACTAAAATACTTTGTCCATTTAGAATTTGTGTTTAAGTCACTAAAAGGATTGAAAGTACTGTTGAAGACTTCTTCAACTGCACTTCTACTGGAATTTTCAGTAGACACTGCATTTAACTCATGTTCTTTAAGATCTGCATGAACTTCACGGACATACTCCTCCATGCTTTCAACGACAGATAATACAACATTGTTGGCAACACCACTGCCCTGTAACTTTGCAATGATTGAAGCACACATATGTTTCGCTTGATCTTTTGACATCCCAGATGTTGAAGGTTGATTTATCAAATCAAGGTCCATGTCAGAGGTATAACCTCTGCAAAAACAACAAAACAAAGAACAAAGTGCTGACTATATGCACCAAGTGCATTGTGCAATTACATACAAATGTTGTATGTACTTTGTTAAGGAACTTGGCTCTTAGGTCCTTCACCTTTGGACTCTCTTTAGTGGTGTCAACATCAATACTATAGACTGTTGTCTGAAGGAATGTGCACATGTTGCTGAGAGCATCATCATAACTTACACTGAAAACAAAGTGCACTTTAAAAAGTTCATCAAAGGCTGCCAATGACGTGGCTCCCTGACAGGGGATGAGCTTCTTGTCCATCACAATGTAGTAAGCACTGATGGCCTGCTTGGAGGTTCCAGAAGCAAGAAGATATGGTTAGCAATGTCCCTCCTGGTTCTCTAGGTGTTCTTGAAGGCTTCTGCATGACTGTGGGAAAAAACACTTGTCAAGTTGTATTTTTAATGTTATCTAATTCTGACACATTTTCCACTTAAATCCCAAAACGCGGCCCTGTACTTACCTTGTGAAACACAACTACATGGTCCATGGCTTGAGCTGCGCTGATCTTCTGTGTTTTCTTTTTATTAGGCTGAGGTGGTAGGATATGCAGGAGCAGTAGCAAAGATGCCATGTCACTGTCCCACTCTGTAAGAAGAAGAAAGGGACCCAATGGACCATCCTGTTTCATCAACTGTTTAATTCAAGTCACATCTTAAAAAAGGGGATAGCTTGGTTTTCTTTAAGTTGGGCTATATGAAGTACTTATGGATAGTCAGTGTAGTAACTATAACAGATGTCGACTGCCATGCCCCGAATTTTGAGCAGTAGAGAGGAGTACCAGCAAGGAAACTAAGAAATGAACTGGTATGGACAGGGCCTTGCCAGCAGTACATGCTTAGCCTCTGCCAGTACTCATTTCTGCTTCTCCAAACTGGATGGTGCTGACCAACACCTACTGTAAGTCAGGCACTGACTATGGAGAGGTACCTCATACAAACACACTTAAGATAATCCAAACTATCCACTTAAGTACTGCATAGAACAATACATTAATTTAATTTGGCATTTAAATGAATACCTGGGCGATTCTCAGAGGATGCATTATTGTTTGGATTCTTGGCAGACTTCAGCAAACTCTGGAGCACAGGGGTGGTTGTAAGACTCTCTGCTTCTCTGATCACCTTTCCTTTAAAGGACGTATGCCACTTCTCAAGCAGTTTATCAGCTGTTTCTGGTCCAAAGAGGAGGCTGAAATCTTGATGTATCTGCAGAGAAATGGAAGATGTGTGGTAAAATTCACATTTCTGGCAATCACAAGCTTTTGGCCATGAATGGTGGATGCCTATACATACCAGCCCTTTAATGTCCAGCAGCCTTGGAAACACTGAGAGTATGTTGTGAGACTCATCAGGATTGTGGATGAGATGCTTTCTGTATTCAAAGGTCTCCTTCATCTTCTGCAGGATGATTTCTCTGTCACTTGTGTGCTTCATCAAGGATATGACCTCTTTACAGCGCTCTTCATCCAGCTGGCCACCAATCTGAGGCAGCTCCTTCTCCTGTCTTGGACCACCTCCTCCTGTCTGTATTTTTGGTTCCATGGACCCAAGGTTTGTCTTTCTCTGAATTGTCTTGAGCCGCCACGCCAGAAAGCCAGAGCCACTTTGGCTGTCGTAAAAATGTTCCTAACCAGGCACAGACAAAATCAAGTTACTTCATAATCAGCCATAGGAGGAACCCACTTGTAACAGTGTTCAAAGTATGAATCCAAAAATTACCATGAGGTTGAATAAACACCTTTCAGAAACAGACGAATAACAAAACTGACAAACAACAAAAATGGAAGGACTGTTGTGTTTAATGCAGTACTTTTATCTAAGTGGACCCAACAAAGTGGTAAATTACTATTTTTGTGCATTAATAATAAAAGGAGCACTGTACAGTGTCAAGCTCATTCAGTCTTAAATCAATGTCAATCAATCAATGTTTGTAATTACAATAAATATATAACTTACATATCCTTTCCTGGATAGGGGATCCTTCAATGCAGGAAATAAGGTCACAATGCCCAGTGCATATTTCTCTTTAGTAATTCGCTGAGGGATTCTCCTGCAACGAACAAAAAAAACCCTGGAAATGCCAATTATCACATTATCCAAGTAATGTGAGTCATCTAGTGCGGAGTTTAGCTTTTAACTGTCATAGCTGCTTTCTTCTTATACCTTGTTGAAGCAAAAATTAAGTCTTTTCACAACTCAACATCATTAGTAACATACTATTAATTTGGCCCCAGCTGACCTAAATTATGTATGTATTATGTAAATTAATTTAAAAGGGAAAAAAGTTAAATAGGTGTCAACAACTTAACTCTGGTATCATCAACTTACCCTTCTGTCTCAACCATGTGTGCCGCAAGAATGTTTACCATCTGCCTTCTTCTAGTGTCACACAGTGTCCCCGTTTCTTCATATTCTTCAAGCACAGTCGTCCCTCCTGGTTTTATCTGCAGAATCTGCTTTATTAGCTAAACAGATTACAACAGCAGTTATAATATAAACCTAGAGAGGCAAACTAACAGCAACGTCATTATAGCAGAACTTTAATGATTAAATCATGGCAAAGCTAAAAGGAAAATGCAGATTTTTATGAATGGAAAATCAAGCTTTCGAGGTATTGTACTGGTGTTTTTTTAATGGATTTTTTATATAAAGCACTTGAAATAAATCAAAAAGGGGATAGTTACGATGATGAAACTTACATCTCTGGCTGAAGAACTCTGAAAGGCTTCTTCATCATCCCTCTTTCGCTTGGATGGTCTTGAAGTTTCACCGTCAATGCTACTAATGGACACAGACAGGACACTTCCACTGGGTGAAGATAGTGGTGTGAAAGGAGAAGACTGAGATGTGCCTGAATCTAATACAAAAGATTAAAAACACACACAACTCACCTCATTTGCAGCGATGCTGTGGATCAGATTTGTAATCCACCACACAAGAAACTCTGCTTCTATTCTTAAGAACACAGAGGGAAAGGGAATGAACTGAACAAACAGCCAAAAACCTATGTCAGACTTTGTGCTAGAGAACATGACTTGTTTTTTAAGCAATCAATTATCACTTCCAAGTGTTTAATACTTCATTTGATAATCTTAAAATTGGAAGCAAGATAATTTAATGCAATAGAGGCATCTGAAATAAGCACTGCTATTAATGCCATGTAAAACTAGAACACTCTAAATTTACCATTGTTGTGACTGTCCTTGATGACAAAACAAATTCCTTCCAATGTGGCTAATTCTGCAAACACGGCTTCATCAACCTCAGTGCCGGAATCATCCTCCACAGTAATCTTGTCCACAAGGATGGAGAACTTCTCTCTCACTAAATGATGAGGTTAAAAGACAACATGGAAATTATTTACATCATAAAATATCATGACTACCACTTGGTGTTAACACAAGTTAATTAGTTAGTTAATTACTAACCAGTAATTAACTAATAACTGGTTAGTCATATGCCAATCTGGACATTTACCTTCAGAAATGAATTCTTCAAAATCAGGAGTTTGTAATTTGATGTATTTCTTGCAGTTCTGATACTCCACCTTAATTATCATTTTGCCATCTACAACATGAGCCTGTGGAGAAAGAGAGGTGTGCACAGAGCAACAAAAAGACATTTTAGACATCCCTTAGATGCTAATTTAAATGATAAATATTTATCATAACCTGAAGAACAACCAAAAGCTTTCACTACACTCAATTTCTCTCTGATGGACTAAAATATACTTTTTGTAACTGAAGCTGGTGGGTATGCAGATGTTCTGTTCCTGCCTGACAGCTCTGGAACTTTATATACTGCTCTTCACACTTCTTATGGTGACTGCAGTATCTTTGTAACCTGTCAAACAAATGCACTGAAAAACACAAAATTGTATCTTTATGCCAGCTCCACTGTTACACCATACATTCGCCTTGCCGTTAACTGTTACCTGAGTAATTTTACTGACCTGGAGTCAGACAGAGTACTAAAATAGAATATTAGACAATTCCCAGAAATAGTAACATCTACAGTTCAACAAAAAAATATTAGCAATAATATAATATCAATATCTTGAAATAAATACTAGTCTTAACCTGTAAACTTCGTAACTTTATATGCTGAGAAATAATATCTGGGGATAGCATTATCAGTGTTGGCAGGACACAGGACTCCTTCACAACTATAACACATTCATGAGATACTTTACACATTGTAAAATATCTAACCTACACGTTTGTATTGTGGCACCTTAAACGTTAACTATTTACTTCAACTTCACTTACCTGAAATCTGATATTTTGAATGGGTACCCTCTTAATCGTGTAGATTGCTACAAGGCAAAAGATACAACGAGTTAAAACACTAGAGGTGATGCAGAAAACGGCCAGTAAATAAGTTTACGTTAGTCTGACCATATGTTAAACGCTACAAAAGCCAGCAAATCGGTATAAATTACCGTTACTTCACCAACACAATTCCAATCTATGCAGTGATATTAACAGTAGCATTAGTTAGCCGACAGCGCGCACATTGCAGACAACCTAACCCTGTCAGTTGAAACACATTTTAAAACCGCAAACCGTTTAAAAATACATTTTGCTCGAGAGCTTGTAACTATTTTCAATTAGCGTTTCGCTGGCTTAACGTTAGACCGTCGTGTCAAAAAACGAACTGAAAACTAAGCTAACTGTCGACGTTATCCTCATTGGACACGTCTGGCATGTCTGCTTACCGTGCAACTACGACGGCGGCCACTCGTTAAATACCACAATGTTTCAACATGGCTCAAAAATGTGAAACTATATGACAACATAGGCACATTTGACTGCAAATTAACAACAACAAGGCAAACTTTCGTCGCGTCGTACTCACCAATCTCGCCTTCTCATCCTTCATGCGAGTGACAGAAAGTGGCCGCTGTCCAATTCGTCTCGAAGTACCTGCCCAAATACCCGGATGTTAAAAACAACACCGATAGGTTTTGAAGACCGTTGACTCTGTAATGCTACACCCTTAAATTATGTTTGCACACTTAAGCAGGGTTCATTCTTCCAGAACAAACACCAGAACATCAACACTTTACTCTAAACTGGCCTCACACTGGAAATTTAACTCTGGTGAATTTGTTGTGTAGGTGTGAGTGTGAATAGTTGTGTGTTTGTGCCCTACGATCGACTGGCGACCGGTCCAGGGTGTACCCCGCCTCTCGCCCGTCGACGGCTGGGATAGGCTGCAGCACCCCCGCAACCCTGAAAGGGATACGCGGTATAGAAAATGGATGGATGGATGGATGGATGGATGGATGGATGGATGGATGGATGGATGGATGGTATTTGCACTACACACACAGTCACATATGTGCAGAAAATTCCAGAATAATAGTGATATGTAATAACAGTGGTTCACATGCAGTTCATTCAGTTAGATAGAAAATCACATGACAAACAGCAGACTAAACATTAGATACATGAACGTGAAGCTTTCAGCCTCCTGCAGTGCAGTGAATCAGAGTGACAAAGCATGAAGTATAACACAGATAAGTCTTTGTGGCAGTTATCTACCCTGACAGAAGTGCAGCCCTGTTACGGCTGCCACCGTTTTTGGGGGTATATGTGTCTTTTTGTGTGTGTTTGTGTGTGTCCTCGTGCCCCCTGTGTCCTCCTCCGGAAGAGAACGGCAATTGGGGAGGAGCCTGCAGCCAGTGTCCAATCCCCTGCAAACACCTATTCGCCTGCTGGCTCTCAGCCTGGCAGTCTGTGGCCGGCATCTTTGGTGACCAGTCCTCGGCACAGGAGAGATCCACTTAGTGTGTGACAGATTTGTCAAAAGTGTGTTTTTGTTATATTGTTGGCAACCAGACTCAAAAGAGCTAGGTTTAGAGGTTTTTGATTTGTAAACTTTAATAGGCTTATTAATAGGCTTATCCCCCCCCCCCCCCCCCCCCTGTATTGTGGTTCTCGTTTTGTTTCCATTTGACTAGTAGGCCTCATTTAGGAGGGTTTTGTTTTCCATTTTGTTTGGTGTTGGAATTAGGTAGCTCTCATTTTTAGAGAGTTCTCGTTTGGTTAGTACTACTTCAGCTCTTTCTTTTGAAGAGTTCTCTTTTTGTTATAGTTTGTTAAGCTCATTTTAGGAGAATTCTCTTTTGGTTTTGATTATTTCATTTGTTTGAAAAGCACCCACTCGCTCTTTTCGTTGTCTTGGCCTTTTGCGTTTTGTGTTTTAAAATGGGTTAACATGGGTTCAGGAAAAAGATATCTTAACCCCCCAGGGGTCTGCAACATTTACAATTGAAAGAGACATTTTTGGCCCGAAAAAAATAAAATCAAAAATCTGGCCAGAGCTGCAAAACATATTTGAGCTTTCTAATGAATTTAACACAGCCTGCTGTGGCTAAATTGGTCTATCAACATTACTATTATGTCTAAATGAGCACTCATTGATATGTTTTACCACATGCAACACAATAATACCATGTTTTGTTATATTTAAGAAATTTAAATAGAACTACAATAAAGAAAACAGATTACATTTTTGTTACTTTATTGGGGGATGCTATTGCCAACAAAACAACAACAAACTTTGCTCTGCTTTCCGCAACTCAGAAATTGTTCTCCTATCGTCTCCAGCTGGATACTTTTCAGCAAATGCAGTGTGCTTGTTCACAAAATGTTTTTCTGCATTATTAGTTTTTTATTTTTTGTTCTTAATTTCTAATTTCTTACCGCAGATCAAGTTGGTGGTGAATGCAAACGAATCTGTCCACGCACTGTTTTTTTGTTTTTGTTTTTTTTTATTTTTCTTTTGTGTCAAAGCCACAGGAAGTTAATATTTAACCACTCGCTTTCATCTTTACAATATCAATCAATTACAATATCAAATATATTTCAATCAATACAGTATGTTAAAATATATCATGAAAAGTTACCGCATATGTTTTTGCCAATATTTCAGTTTGCCTGTAACTATAGCATGGTCGTCATGGTTTTTGAAAAGCATGCAATACCGCACTGATTGTTCAGCACTGTTGAGACAGAGATAATGCCTCTAAATCAAACGATATCTTGTAATAGTCTCTGGTGTGTATTGCTTGCAGTTCTTTCACTGGTCTTGTGGCAGCTATAAAGACTGGATGTGAAATTCCCTCCATGATGTCTCCTTTGTTTCATTTCAAGGACAGAGCTGGAGACTGTGCAGTCCACAAAGTTTGGCCTCACTGACAGGAACTTGATCTTACCAGCAGGGGGCACCACTGGCAAACATAAGAAAGCACAACAACTTATTTGTGCCACTGGTAGTGTCATCTAAACCTAATGATGGAACTTGATCATGTTGTGAAACACTTTTCATCACATCTGCGACACACTCAGCTCTCCCTGCCTCCAGTACATGTTTTTTCTTTGAAAGTCACAAATTTCAGGGAGAAGGCCTTTGGCAAATCCACACTTTGAAAAAGTGTAACTTATAGTTAGTATTTTGAGCCTGTGTGTCTGTTTCATTGTCATTAGAAATAATTCACACATTCATTATTACATTTATTTATTTATTTATCAGATTTAAAAAAGAAGGTTTGGCATTTAGATAGATAGATTTTTTTAGAGGGTTGGCATGTTTTATCTTACATAGGCTGTCAATAATATCCAGGGATGACAGGTGCAGATTCTTCAAAAGGATAATCCACATGGGGCACCTGGACTTGATGGCATCCCTCGCCGAGCTCTCAATGTGTGTGCTGATCAACTGATGGATGTCTTCACAGACATTTTCAGCCTTTGGAGCAGAGGACCACTTGAGAACGCTGTTTATTGATTTGCTAAGTATTCAATACCATTGTGGATACCATTAGGTTTTGTTTTGAGAAAAAAATTTCACTTATACAAACAAAGAAACTGAAGCTGTACTCAGCCTTTAAATTTGATGTTGGTTTGACTCATGTTTGCTAAATTATGTTTTACAACAAGAGTTTGTAAAAACACAGAAAACTGGTGCAGTTTTATGTCAAAAAAGTGAAACATGTTTGTGTTCAGCATAACCGTGGAACTCCTGGAAGCCTTTTGTCTGTGGTCATGTAGCACCAATTTAAAAAATGTTGCACCTTTAAACTACATAGACTGACTAGTTTTATGACATCTTTCCAGCAGTAAAAAACTTGTTAAGTGAATCTGTTGTATATCATTGTGCTTGAACTCTAATGTTAACATGTGGCCATATTACTGACCTGTCTATAGGTGCCATAGGAATTGGAAGTCAAAGAGGTTCGAAACAAATATGTCAATTTAGAATATAAAATCTACAGAGTGAAATAGTAAATGATAACCTGCAAAGTGTGCAAGGTGACACATTTTTTTTCCATGTTTTACTGAATTATTTATTTAATTTGCTCTGAACTCATGTTAAGTAACAAACAAGTTTTTTTTTTTCTAGATTTTTTTTTTAAGGTCATTGACCATATTTCGACAAGTATGTGTCACTGAATTGACATTAAGATGTTAAAAATGAAAGAATTCCTCTGTCTAACATTAGCACCGGCGGCTTGCCTTTGTGCTCCAGAATATCTGGCAGACATACAGTCACAGAGCTGACGGGGACCAGCAAAAGGGAGCTAAAGACACTTGTAGGGCACTGGAAAGAGTGAAGGAATGACAGCCGACAAGGAATTAGACTGACAAACAGATCCATTTGAAATTGTGAGCTGAAGTAGTTAATTTAACGAAGTGTATAAAAACACTTTCCTCAAGGTAAAAGTTAATGTACCTGAAGGTAGTTGGTATTTTTACTGTGGTTTTAATGATTTTCAAGCAATGAAAGGCCTGATATATGTTATACATGACTGTATAACTAATATAATGAACAAGGTCAATATGAGGCAGAGAGAAGGAATGTGAGAATGGACAGAATCCAATGAGGCAAACATTGATTTTTGAGAAACATTGCTGAAGGTGTACTCCACTGATTGCACTTCCAAAACGTCAGGGCCTCAAAAGAGAGATTTTGAATTGTCATAATCAAAGCATACATTTAACAGCAGATGATGCCCCCAAAGCAATATACAGACTTCTGTGTCTCTGATGAACGGCCGTTTTCTCAGTTTCTGAGACCTTCTGAGATGACACAGTGGGAGCATTAGGATTATTGCTCTTACTTAGAAGTTGCTTGTTCAACATCTTCAAATGAATGGGTTGATAATCTCATTTATTACACTGTAGTTACTTTAATAGATAATACTTGTTTGAAATATCTAAGAAAAACATTTGGTTTGTGTGGGCAAATGTTCTGTGCACATTAGATAAAATGTTAGACTAAGTCTCCATGAAAGGACCTACAGAGGAAGATAATGGAAGGAACACCTACAGCACTGAGAGAAAATGAAAAATGAGTGCACACTCTACCTCAAATGCAAAGGCGTTGTGGAGAGGAATGAGTAGCATTTCTGGCTATGGAGCAGGCTGCCAGATGGTTATCCTCTCATGCATTCAAAGCAAAGCACAAGGGGAACTTTAGCTTCATTGTTAATATAGAAATGTCGACCCAACACAATGCCTCACCAGAAAATCTGTTTTAACAGTAAAAAATTGCTTAAGTGACAGCAAAGTCAATCATGACAGCTCCCACAATGGGTCATTGTTAGGAATAGCGACATGCAAGTACAGCCCTGATTGCATAAAAGACAGGACACTGTTTACAGAAACAGAATGAAGTCATCTGCAAATGTGGAGGTTCATTCTCGATCTTTGTGAAGTGTGGGATGTGACGCATGGACTATCTGGCGGCTATGTGATGTGAAATCTCTGTTCATTATGCCGTGACAAGTAAAGGTGAGACAAAATACTTGGTTCTGTTACATCGGACAACCTACATTAGATGACAGTCATCAACTTAAAGCATTGTTTGTTTTCCTTGCTAACCAATCATTTATCTCCAAGTGTAAGTATACATTCTCACTGCCTCCATGTATCTTTCTCATTGATGATTTTTTTCATACTGCCACTGCCACAGTGTGGATCATTTTAGCAATCTCAGAAAGCTATTTCTTCACATTATACTGTTTAGTGTTAGCATTACAGTCTTTTTTCTGGACATGAGTCAAACTTGGTTAGAACCGTGTTTTCTACAGCAGTATTCTCTGTGGCTGTCTATTTTTCACTACTGACAACATCAGCAAACAGCGCTTGGCAGATGATATTGTTCCTGGAGAACCAACACACATCGGCTTCTTTTTTTTAGTCTGTGAGTGTGATTTATTACACTAGTTGTACAAGATT
This sequence comes from Chaetodon trifascialis, assembly GCF_039877785.1. Taxonomy (NCBI): domain Eukaryota; kingdom Metazoa; phylum Chordata; class Actinopteri; order Chaetodontiformes; family Chaetodontidae; genus Chaetodon; species Chaetodon trifascialis. Next base: position 24,637,296 of record NC_092057.1, on the reverse strand, counting down.
AATTATTTTATTTGAAATCACTCATTTTATGTGTTTACATGAATCACTAGTTTTGAGACTATAAAATAAGCAAGAAATGTTTTAAGTGCAATGTAAGCAGCTTTTATCCATGCGTCAATTTAAACAGCTAAATCACAGATTTAATTGTTAATACATATTGAATTATGCATGATAAAGTCTATTGCTGGTATCCATTCCCCCTACATCAGTGTCATCACACAGGGAGCCATAACTGAACACAAAATCATTAACATTAGTAACCTAAGACAAATCCTTTCACTTTCACCATGTTTGCCTCTGTTTCAGCTGTTGGATGATTTTCACCAGCAGGTCAAGCAGGCAGACTAAGGCCTGTTGCTAAAGGACACATTTTAGCAAGCTCAGCCTCCACCCCGCTGCTCTATCACTAGATCAGCAGGAACTGATTAATAAGTACAACTCTTGAGAAATGCTTATTAATTAATTACATTTGCAAATTAGGTTGACATGATCTGGAAGTGTCTATTTCTAAATTTGGGTTAACTGAAAATCAATTGTCATCCTTTAAGAAATTAGTTACAACACTAACGTCATTGTTTCTACAGTATGCACAGATATCAATGGAAAGCTCGACCTCTCTCAACCAACCTGGTTCCATATGACCCAGACAGTTTGACTTCACAATACATTACATATCACAACAATACATTTCAGGCTTTAGCTGGTAGCAATGCTGTGTGTCATTGTGCGTATATTGATCTCGCATTATTGATTTTTAAGCAAACAGGAAGTCTAACATTTCAATTACTTCCAATTCACTGATTGCAGTCCATACACATTTTTTCATATGACACTGATCTTACATGATGATCATCAGTGCCAGAGAGTGCCCAGCAGGGTTAACTAAAGCTCAAGGCCTCTCTGTACTTGAAAACTACATCTCACAGATCCAGTTTTGCTCTATGTTACAGTTCTCATCATTCCAGTCGCCAATCCCTGTCGCATGGTGCCAGAACTCCACACAGTCCTGGTTCCTCCCGTCAAAGCTGTTGGGCTGGTTTTTACCCCAGAACCTGCAGGACGAGGTGAGATATCCAAAATGAAAATAAACCCTGCCCTATCATTGGGTGAACAAAGCCAACATTGTCCAGAGGTTTTAGCCTGGAAAAAAAACAGATATGAGTGTAGTTTCTTACGATGTGGTCATCGGTGTCCCATCAACCCATTTCCACCGGCCCTCTACTCCTTCATCAGTCAGTCCAATCCAGGCTTCTTTGTCACTTGGATACAAGCCATTGATGAAGGTCTATGAGAAACAAGGCATAAACTTAAAAGTTATTGCAAAGGTGTTTTACACATAAAGTTGCGTTTTACTTTATTAGCTTGTCATACATACAGTTATTGTATTGGTGTAGCAGAACAAATAGCTTAAATTAGCTGTACTCATCAATATTTTTAATCGTAAAAATTGACTAACTGGTGAAAGCCAGATATTTCCCTGAGGAGTCTGTGGAGACCAAAAACAGAGCTAAAAGAAAGTGAATATTGGAGTTGCATTTGTGGGGTTGCCAAATACCCTTGTGTCTATAAACTGTAATATAAAGCATTCAGGGTTTTAAAAAATTGATATGGTGATACCTGAACGTACAGCCATGAAGATATAAATAAATGTGTCTGGATAAACAAACCATTTCCTCTTGGCTCGTTATGACTGCCAGGTCTGCTCCTTTGGTTTGACAGTACTCTCTGCTCAGCCTCCAGTTTTTCTTGCCAATAGAAGTGTAGTAGCAATGATGCTGAAATTTCCTCCAGCCACTGGGGCATTTCTTGTCTGAAAATACAGTGTTTTTATTGTGACAACAGTGTTTACATGCATTGAGTTGGAAGACATGATAGTGAAGTGATGTTTGGTGGTTTTCTGTAGTAAATCCAAAAAGGTTTGCTTTGTTTTTCAGGTGACAAGACATTTTGCCATATCAAACGTGTCAGGTGTGCTTTTTGTCAGTTACCTTGAATCACTGCTTTCATTCTCTCAACTTCCACCTGCAGCTGGTCTCTCTCAGCAGTCAGGTTGTCATTTTTCGTCGTCAACAGGTCTCTCTCCACCGTTACATTTTTGCAGCTGTTTTGAAGATCATTTTTCTCCTGAACCATGGAGGCATAAGAAGCCCGCAGCTCATCTGTTGTTTTTGCCAGCAAGTTGTAATTGGCCTGCAGAATGTCCTTTGCTAGGGTCAGGTTTTGGTGACTGCTTGCTAGCTTGTCTTTCTCATTGGAAGAGAAGTTGTATCTGTCCTGCAAATGCTCAACATCCTTAATCAGGTTGTTGTAATTCATCTGCAGCTGCTCTTTTGATCTTGTTACATTATTGTATTTGTTCTGCAAATTGTCCCTGTCTCTGGTCACTGAGTCATAGCTGGCCTGTAACTCATTTTTGCGTTTGACCACTAAATCATACTGTTTTTGTAACAGGTTTTTGGCTGTAGACAAGGCATCGTTAGCAGTCTGCAGCTGGTCTTGACTGACCTTTAACTGTTCTGTCTCTTCTTTTAAAGCATTGTTACTCTCCTGTAACTGGCTTTGGCTGACTTTAAGATTGTTTGTTTCCTCAGTCAGTAAATTGTTATTGGTCTGTATCTGTTGATTTCGTCTAGATAAGTAATCACTTCGTTGCTGTAAGTCATTGCGTGTCGTCTCCAGATTCTTCTTCTCTCTTCGTGCTGTCCTCAGGTCTTCCTGTAGACTCTCTTTCTCTTTACTCATGACTTTTAGCTTGTTCTGATGGTCTTGCTCTACTTTTTGGTCTGCCAGAGATGAGAGATATCAGGAAATCAGTGATTTACCATGACGAGGCAACTCTCTAAAACTTGAATATTTGACAGAGAAAACAGAGAGGTAGACTCACAGTGGACACTCTGACCTATGACCCAAGCCAACAGGAGGACACACATCAGACCGAGGCAAACTGTAGCAAGCCGGAAAGGGCTGTTTCTCAATGCATAAACTGAACGAGAGCAAGAATAGAAACAGAAACTTCAAATTGATGAAGTGTTTTAAGGAACCTGTGGTTGTCTGCTTCATCTGTAGAATACTTGACAAATGACTAAATAACAGTTTTCTTCGAAATACACTTGATTTATAATTATTTCTTAGGTCTTAAAACAACATATTACATATACCAACATATTTATGTGGATATATAATTATATAGCATATATAATTTGTAAAACTTATAACAAACCACAGGACCTGTCATTAGTTTAAAAATATGGATCATTTTTAACTTGAGTTGGCTGATAAGGATAAAATCTCACTTTGCAGTAAATGTAGTTTTACATTGTACTCTCCCCGATAGCATTAGGAAGTGTGATTCTAGCAGAAGCTTTAAGAACAAACTCAAAAATCTACTGAAAGACACTCAACTCTGTATGACCGTGTTTGTGTATGTGAGTGTGTGTATCTCTGTGTGGGTGCGTCATAGTGTTTGTGTATATATGAGTGGGTGGCTTAACCGTACAGTTTTGTGTCATTGTCTTATTGCCATTTTTCTGTGATGTTTGTTTACTGTCTTATTGCTATTTCTCTGTGATGTCTTTTTAACAAATGTCTGACTTGTGACCTGCCAAGGGACTGCAGATGTAAATTAGCTCTGAGCTAACTCTGGTACAATGCATCAAATGGGAACATTTATGTTTTTTATTATACATGGTCCCTTTACAAATAAACTTACTAATAATAATAACTGACTTATCTACACCACATATAGTTAAATTGTTAATAAAGTCAAATTGAGACAATCTGTATAGATAAAATAATCAGACAAGGATGATGTTTTTGGCCAGTCCTTAGGGTCAAATATCTGACAAATGGAGATGCCTGTCCCATTAATGCAACAGTTCTATAAATCCTACATTGCCATTAATCGGTCCTGCTCAGTGATCACTAATACAACCAAAAATATTGATTGGGATATTGGGATTGGGTGTAAACCTCAATATAAAAACTCAAAGACAGTCAGTTTTTTTTTAATCATCTGGTGAAATATATCATGATGTAGCAGTAGCTATATGAGTGGGACCAAACTAAAACAGTCCAGTTGTGGGCTGTGAAACAAACATAGTATACTGAAAAATATTAAAAAGCTCTGAGGAGCTGAGGGGAACTGGCCCTTTTCCGTTTGTCTCGTGGTTTATATTGTCACAACCCCTAACCCTATTCAGACTGAAGTTCTTATTTTGTTACCTGAATACTGGAGCTTGCTGCCATCCATGAAAAGTTGCTTATAGCCAATTTTACTGTTCTCGTAGTCCATGTTTGTCACAGTAGAGGCATGGTACTCGACAGCCATCTTTGCTTGTGCTTCATGAGCTGTAGACTTACCAGTGAAAAAAACTGTAGCGTTAGCTTCTGAAATAGCCTTTTTTTATTAAGGTTAATAGAAATCTGTCCGCTTTGTTATTTGCCTTTCATTTATGTTCTAAGTTCCCTCCAGTAAGTTTCTATCTTGACATAAAGAATAATACTGCAGACATTGTATTAACTTTTAGCAGGACATGCATGTATGCAAATTGCCAAAACTTCTTCTTCTCTTTTGCTAATTGCTTAAAGAAGTTGGTTTTCTGTTTTTATAGTGCCACACTGGATAAGAATATCAAATTTAGACCTTGAATGCCATGAATGTAAAGTAAACCTTACCTCTGCTTGTGGAGATGATAACATAGTCAATAGGATGGAATAATGAAGGAATTAAAACCAAACCTATTCACTTCCTGTAACTTCACCCACCAAAGCAGGGCACTTATGCTTCAATGTATGCCACACTCACTTTAAATCCTTGTGTGGTGTTCTCTACATGTGTGGCCAGCAGGGCAGAAACTTAGGGTTGGTCAGGAGGCGGAGTGAGAACCTCCAATCTTCCTGCTGGTGAGTTAATCAGAAAAATCAGATGAAGGCATGTGGGGTTGAAATTAATCTCAGGATACTCTTGATCAACCATAACTAATCTCAGCATTGGTGGTGCAGTTTATGGTGTCATTGTGACCAGAGAAATCACTTTTTTTTTTCTTTTTCTTTTTCTTTTCTTTTTTTTTTTTTAATTTTATCATAAACAGACAAAATGAGCTTATAAATGAAACCAGTCTGTGTTTCCGGTTGGACTAAACACCTGCCCTCTCCAAGGTCATGAGGCATGAATACCACTGTATGAGATCAGGGGAAATAAATCTGTTTGATTTAGTGTAATCAGAGCTCTACAGAGAGCAGCAGCAACGTTTTGCCAGTTTCACAACATAAACCACATATTGCTATGGACAGATATGAGGAAGAACAGATTTCACAAAACCCAAAAATGCTGAGCATGGAGTTTTCATATGAACATACTGGGAAGAAGTCTGAGTCTGGTCGCAAATTTACTTTTCTTACTCAAGTTTTGTTCCAGCAGATTTTCTGATTGAGCAAAAGGTCGTGCACTGAGCGACTAAATCCATTTTTTGTAGACTTTATTTAATCCTACTGTGATCATAATTAAAGCAGCACGTGTGTCAGGGTGGTACAGAAGTTTGTTTTCTTTTTCCAGATTCATCTGAACTTGATGGTCATTTTCATGTTGAGTAATACAGTAAATCCATTCATAAAATGCTTTATGCACACGCGTCAGTCTTATTGTTACACACTGCATTTACCCTCACTGGCTTCTATGTTTGGAAAACATCATTAAGCTCACAAGACAGTAACTGGCCCTTTAGGAACAATGGAAACTAGAGCTAACCTTTCAAAAGCTTTAACGGCTCAATAGCTTGCCAACAATTCAGCAACGCAGGCTTAGTCAGGTTCCTGTGTGAAAATCACTTGCTATAGATGGTGCAGCACATTAGTGGTCTCTATATGATGCAGCCTGTCCTGAACATGTAGAGGGCCAGTGCCAGGAAACACGCTGCTGCCCTGACAAATGTGGATGTGTGATCAATGACTCGACCTCCCATCTGTTCCACTGTTAGGACAAAGAAATGCAAAATGGGAAGAATTACCCTGTATGTTGCAAGCTGTAGTCTAAAGCATCGCCTTGTGGTCTGTATGTCCAGTCCATCTCATTCAAGATGTGCGGTCAGGAATGTTCCAGTGATCTACAGTCATTCTGGCTCACAGTGTGTTCTTTTGCATTTTCATTTGTTTCTGTGTCTAGCTTCAGGTAAAAACTCAAAACCTCTAAACTAAATTTAGCTGAACTGAATGTTAAAGGGCCAGTTCAGTGACCCATAGCTGTCATACAGATAACAACTTAGAAAAGTTGAATTTCATGGTATGGATGTTTAAGGTCATTCATGTGTTTGTGTAAGGAAGTGAGTCGCTGAGAAACTACTAGTGAGTCCTGACAGAGCTGGGATCAGCAACTACACCCTTCCATTATCTCATCCAAGCAGTTGTGTTTTCAAGATGGGCTGATAGCTCAAAAAGAACACAGACACAGACCAGGCCATAGAACGTGCAGAAAGTATTGTTCTTCACCCAGAGATAAAAATGTTTTGACTCATTTGAATATTACACTGATCAATAACAGAGTAAAGACTTATATTACAAAGCCTGCAGGGCTTTATGAGTATGAGCCATTTTAATGAGAGATTCAGTCTTCAAATTATTCAACTGGGGCACTCCACCGATTTTAAGCATTACGATTAGTTTACTCGTCGCAGTGAGTACAGGACTACTCACCGTGGAGAACAATTGTATAATGCCTAATGAGCTTCAGGAGGGAGCTTTCCAAGTTAGCAAAAAACAACACGTCACCAGGATTAGTTCTGCTTGGATGTCAGTGTTTTAACATGAAGCCTGTTTTACTGTACAAACATGAGCTTGAAGGTTTGAATGGTGTAGGCTTTTAGGAGGCAGAGCAGTCTAATAAAAGATGCTGCATTATGGGGAATGCAGGATGTAGCATTTTTGTAGCTTGGGTAGAATATCTCCGCCTCTGCTGCTTTGACTTTGCACTTCTGTTTATTGTGAGTCCTCCAACTTTATACAAATGGCATGCTATATATAGCCTTTATTTAATTAATCTCCTTGAGATTCTTTTTGCAAGAGACATCTGAGCACCGCAGATAAAAAGAGAAGCTAACATAACCAGACAAACAAAAGCACATACAGCATCAGTGACAATCACAGACATCATTAAAAACACTGCTACGTAATTACAGTAAGTAAGAAAAACGTAGACATGTACATGATAGAACACATATATTTATTTTTTATATTAAAGTTTTTCAAAGGGGATAGTCAATACTGAGCTTTCATAATAATCAAAATATGACCACAAGTTTTAAAAGTAATGAGATAGTTCTCTATTTAGGTAGTCCTCATATCTAAATTAGTAAAGAAGTGTTTTTTTCGTCTGACCCATGCCGTGTGATCATGTTCTGGTTTAAGCCCTGTGGTCAAGACAAGCCTCTGAAACTACCACCCAAAAATTAATTCATATGAGCCTTTTCTCTACCATTAAGACTTGGTGAAGTTCATATAAGTACTACTACTGATTAAGGGGGAGAAAGACTGTTGTCATGGTTCAAAGAATCACCACAGCTGACAGAGACAGAGTTATATGTACAGCATTGTCAAAGCCAGCCGTGCTGAGCTCTTCCCACACAGGTTCAGTGGTGCAATAACAGCGCTCTATTCATGTATGTAGTTTATGTACGTTGCTTGTCAGGAAAACATAAGTATTTGAACAGACAACCAAGGCTGTCATTTTCCTGGTGCTGACAGTGCTGAACTCCCATGAAGGCCATTGCTGTCCATTTTAAGTGTCTTGCTATGTTGCACACTGAGGCTGTAGTGATGATGGCGGACCCTGTAGAAAATTTGTTCTAGTAAGGATCGTCTCGCACCAGGTGTGACATACCCGTTGGTGACCTCCACACAACGGAAGCCCAAACGCTGGTAGAGCTGGTGCGCAGCACGTGTGTACGCTGTGGTTCCCAAGACAACAGATGAGTATCTGTGAGTGACAGCAAACTCCAGAACCTTCTGTCCCAGTGCCACGCCGATGCCACGCTGCCGATAGCTGCGGCCAACACACATCCGCTGCAACTCGACAGCACCGCCTGGATCCTGCTGGCCGACTGCTGCCACGACACCCACCACTTTGCCTTCCAGCACCGCTACCCACAGACAGGAGTCTGAGGTGAAGGGCAAGGACACAACATGATGAATAAAGGATGTGAAAATACAATTCATTCAAGTCTTTTGTTTCACAGCTACAACAGATAATTGCCTGCCTCAACCAACCCAATCAGTCACTGAGCTTTGATGCACAGTATCCTTTTCAGTCCTGACGTCATTACAGGTTTCCTGTGGACGCCCAGGCTCAAGGAAAGCTTGTACAGCAATGTGGTGTGAAAACTATGATTCACAGGCACAGCCAGGTAAGAGATTATGCGTCAGCGCCGGAGGAGGTGTTTAAATTGCTCTTTATTTATAAGTTGTACAATGATCTGTACAGCTGGGCATCCATTATCAGACACTGCTCTGTTTCCTCTGGACAGAAAAGTCTTCCCAATAATATGGTGAATTGCTAACAATGTGATCTTTATTCAAGTGATTCATATGATCCAATTTTATAGTTTCTTACTATTTTGAAATATTTCTCGATGTCAGACATTGAACCCCTCTCTCCATCTGGACTCTGAAACACTTGGAAATAAGGGAAAAAGCCCAGGAATTTATCCTTCTACCCCTGAATAAATCTCATATGTTTTATTTCATGAATTTATTGTACAGATTTAATACAAATATTTTCAATGGACTGAACCAGAAAAAGAGAATACTATTAGTTGCAGCCAACATAGGCGACACTGTGTCTTAGTTTTAAATCAGTTTAATGAAATTGCTGTCATCTCCATACAGAACCGTATCTTCCTGCACTTCCAACTTTCATTGTAATAATCAATAAAAAGTAACTTTTTTTTCTGCTGCAGAAATTTGATTATTTTCCCTCTTGGATGTATTTCAAGGCATTAATATTTTTGATGAATTAGCAAAACAAAGAAACAGGACATGATACAGAAGTTTGTAGTTTTCACTGGATGTGTGAATCTACAAACCTGTAATTAGTGTAAATACATTGCTCTAACACTGCATTTAACTGACATTGTGTCATTTATAAGGACTTCAGTCTTCATTTTGGGTCCAAACTGTGCTGCAAGTATGGCTGTGTGCAATTCAAAAACACTCATGACCCTTATATTACATGCAGAGGCTCATTCTTATGTATCACTGCTTATCAGGGAACAAAAGAGGGTGCCTCAATTTTATCCCTGTCACTCAGAAATAGATCATTTTTCAGTACATTCTGCATTTGAAATGTAAGTTATACAATAGATACCTGGTGGTTTCATATAAAAGCCTTCGATGTCTGCCATGTCTGTGCTCATGGCGTGCTCCAGGTAACCATGGATCACACGTCTGCTGTAGAAGTAGCGCCCACACAGCACAATTGCAGGGAGGAGTCCTATCACCCACCAGCACATGGTGATGATAAAACAAACAACTGCCAGAGCAAAGATATGAGCAGATGTGTAAATGTAACGACAAACTAAAGTTCTTACACTTTTAACTTTCTCCATGCAACAAGCACAATGTCAGATTCATTTGAAAACTGCATTATAAATTACAATAACATGAGAAAAACACAAGAACTAATAACCAGAAAAGACAAAGAATGTTTTTATTGCAATCAAGAAATCTTTATGGAAAGAAGGCTCTGTGAGAACATTTCTTAAGATGTGTCTCAAAAGAAAATGTAGTCACCTGTCACCTGGTTGGTGTCAATGCTCAGTGTTCTTGCAATTATCACCCCCACATATTTCTGTGCAAGTCGCAGAGAATTAGAGAAATATGTCATTTATGTAATAATCTTACCTGTCATAGCAGAATAGAGCAGGAGACTCTCAGGGTGATGTCTCAAGCCTCTGAAGGCCGTGTCTGGAACCATCTCCATCAGCCCTTCACAAAAGATCAGCTGGACTGCAGATTTGTCCTCCGGCTCAAACTCACGCACAACTATAGTTTGAAGTCCATTTTGAGTGTTTAGTCCTTTGTCATGTTTCTGGACAGAATTTGTGTGTGCTCTTTCCTCCATATCAAACTTTAAAGATTAGGTATGGAATTCGTAGCTGAGGTCCAACCGCTGGCTTGCTTGTGCTTTCTGTTGTGCACAACTTTCTCTATGCCGCCCGTCTTTGTGAGAAAGTCTGGTACCCAGAGGTGTTGCAGTTGTTGTTGGAGCACTTCTCCACTTGCAGGCATACTATTCAAGATTTGTCAGTTGCTGTTTGCTGTTCAAAGTTGGCCCCTCCCCAGCGGTGCTCTGATGCTACCCTCTCAGGATGAGCAGTCAGACCCGTCAGATGACCTGAGCCTTTCATGTGTAATCACCTACCCCAGCAAAAAATATTGTTTAGAAGCTACTCAGGTCAGATGTGTGAGAAGCAGATATACAATCCCTATACATAGTGTTAAAAGTGGATTTGCTCATTTTGTCACGACAACTGTGGTCAAAAGTAGTGGAGCTCACAGTGAGCCCCCAACACGTGCGCACACACAGACACATTTATCACCTATCTTTGTTATCATTTTCTTCACACGTTTCCTCAAGAAAATGCAACCTCTTGGTGTTATTTCTTGCATTTCAAGCAAACATGATTTAATTTAATAATAGTACTAGTGATAGTTATAGAAGTAGTAATTTCCATATTGTGGCACACATATTCATTATTAATTCAACAAATGAATCCACCATTCTGCTTATTATTATTATAAATAAGTGTCATCCTATTTCCACTTGGATTTTTTTGTTGAGAATAATCACCAATTATGACATATTTTGAGGGGGAAAAAACAAGAATTTACTCATATTATAAAAATTAAGTTTAATACTTTAAGTGTAATACCTAACACCTTTTCAGCCTCTTTTCAAGCAAAAAAGTAATAAGAACAAGAAATAAGTATAGAAATAAATTCTTTGATTCAAAGCAACTGAATATAAAGTCACAATCAGAATTTCAAAATCTGTTCATATTCTTTATACAGTATATATGTACGTGCGTGTGTGCATAATTATATATATGTATATACTAATAACTAACATTAAATTCAAAAATGTCTTTTCTGCGGTTTTTGTGGTGCCCTGGCTATTTAAGGGTAAGTTAATTTAATCCTACCTGTCTTTGAGAGAGCTGACTTTTGTCGAACATCATCAATGTCGGGTTAGAAGTTTTTATGTTGGAAATTAGCTTGCAAGCTTTACCAAAGGATCACAAAGGAAATGTTTAGTTGTTATTTCTGTGGCAAGTCCGTTAAGACATTGAGGGATTATGTGCTTCATTGCAAAAAATTTTTTTTACCAGAGGCGTAATATATCTGCTTCTGTTGGTGTTATTGTAAGGACAACTGTTGCTGCCTTTAAACGCACAGAGTTGTGAACACCAGTGTCAACACACTAAAGATCTAATCACTCACTTGAAGTGGAAGGACGTGCAGTGAGTTGTCCAGTGAGAGGATGCCCAAATGTTTTCAAGGTCAAATCTTCATTTACCACCCACATGTCAAGGAAACACAGAGATTTAACAGAGCACAATATCAGTGACTTATACTGTGGAAGAGATGAGTGCAGACAGATAGGTTTGTCTGTGGGAGAGACACTGGAATGTTTCTTAGAATCTGTTCTGTGGCAGAATTGCGAGCAGGGAGAGTTTATTGTTAGCTGTCTTTGTGCAGTATCTACTGCTAGTTTGCCACTTCATGCACGGTCTGACACCTGAAGTGACATTATTTACATAATTACCCAGAATTGATCCTGAAATTTGACTCCTTTGGTCAATGCACCATTTTCTGGTGCTAATGTACAGTACATGGCAGAATTCCTTTCTCAGCACCATCTGTACTCAGTTAGGAAAGCCAGTGCAATGATGCAGTGATGAGCATAAGTGGCTTGACTGATTTCTCCCCATTAATGCAGAGCAAAGCAACATACTAAGCAGCACTATTACTAAGATGTTGGCAGACCTCCCAGCACCAGTTCTAAATATTTTAGAGGTGACTCTCCAATTGTTGGTTATATTTCAGTTCATCCAGGAAGATGATCTGTTGTCAGTATTGAAAATTCAAACTCCTCCTCATCCTCATCCAGCTGCCTGATTCCTACTGCAGATTGACACCTTTCCCATTCCATGGGAGAAGTTTCCTGAAGCCTTGATGCAGTGTTTGGAAGGAGAGAAAGGCCAAGCCCATGGATACAGTGAGAAATGATAGCTGATTGTGATTGATGATTGTTGCGTCTGAGATGACGGATGCCACAGTGGCATGGATAGGCGTCAGGACCAGGATGTGGCTCACTGATCATGCAGTGACCTGCTCAAATTGAAAATGGGAAGCAGTCTTCAAGTCCAGGGATAATGAAGCACCAACAGCCAGCTCCTTGCCTGTGACTAGAATGAGCATTTGCCCTGCCTCAGTGTCCACTATCCCGACGATCTGGGCTCCACACTTGAGTTCCTTCAGAGGTAAAGAAACACTTTTTTCTGTCGTCCTTTAGAACAAATCACTGTATACAGTGGTTGATAATGAATTATTCTGTTCACCAACGTGTTTCTTATTCATCAATCCAAAGAGGGTTGCAAAGGTTCAAGACATGTTAAAGATGGACTCATTAACTGTCAAATTGAACTCTGACACAGCAGCAGCTGGATGGAACAGTGTCCACTTCACTGTACTATAACTGTTAACCACTGTCATTCTGAACAGTATTCTTTGATGTGTTGTGATGTGCTTTTGTTTTGTGTTTTAACCAGAGGTTTTTTCATTCTGTTAAATTTTATTTTTTTGCCATTTTTGTTTTTTTGCAGCTCATTCTGTGGAAGACCATCTTTCTTTATATAATTCTGAAAGTGGCAAGCAGTCATTTAGTTCATCAAGATTTTAAATTACATGGAGTTTTCCAATTTTGGCCTCTTGTTTTTATTGCCAGCAACAACTTCTCAGAGGATTTGAAATAATCTCCAAAACTGGCAGAGGATTTGAGAGCTTCTTGGCAATCCATGCATTTGAGTTAATAAAACTGCCTTTTAAGAACATTTGAGCCTCTGTTTCACTGCTTTTGTGACTCTTCAGAGAAGGCTAAAGGCTGGTGTCTTTGCCAAGATCCAAGAACTCTCTGCAGCTCATCTCTTAACCAGAACCAAGAGGAGAGAGCACATGAGTCCAGTTTTAGCAGCTCTGCACTGACTTCCTACAACATTCAGAATTGATTTTAAGGTCCTCCTCCTTATATACAAAGCCCTTAATGGATTAGGACCAGGCTACATTGCTTTGCCCTGTGTTTATGTTGTATTTAGCTTGATTTTTTGCATTCTCTGTATGGATATATGTTCTCATTTTAATAGGAAGAGCAAAACAACTTGCCAATGCTGTCATTCTTTCTGATCAATCGATACATGGCCTAAATGTATTCATGTACACAGTCTAAATAAGATAATTATATCAGAGATACATTTAACCGGGTTGAAAATTCTATAACCCATCAACATATTGGGGCGAAATGCTAAATATTGAAATAGGTAGATGAGCAATCTGAGCCAGTATATATTGAATTCAGTCTTTGGGGATGTTTATTTAGGCCAACAGCTGTACTGTCAATCTGCTGAGGAACATCCCAGACAATACATCTGGTGAATTGTGACAGCAGGAAGCAGATAAGCAGAGCAGCAGACACACTGGCTGATGGCTGGGCTCTCTGTCAAGAACAGCTGACAGCAGGTCAGGTGGTCTTGGCATTGAAGAGCTGACTTGGGCAGCTTGGCTTGGTTCTTAATATTCTGTCAGTCTGGAAAACTGGTTCAGTGGATGTGGAAAGTAGCACAAACCCACACTGAAAAGTATGGTGGGAACTGCTTATTGCTTCAGGGGGGAATTTTCTGACTGGAGAATGCCACCACGTATTGCTTATCTCAATGAACAGATGTCTAATAATCACATAAAAAATACAGTTTATCAATGAGCGCTACAAAGGGATGTAACTAATCAAATACAGACATCTTATAATAGTTTCCACAGAATGAAAATAGACCGTGGCGGTGACGGCAGAATGCGTGGGGCCGGGAGGAGGCGGGGAAACTGGTGGGGAATGATTCACTTTGAGTCCAAGAACTCGCAAAAACTCTGTTGAGATCAAAAAGAATCAGTGAACATCAGACAAGGCCATGCATGCCAAATGTGACATGAGGGTGGGATCAGTTGGATTCTATATTTAACTGCGATGACGCCTTCTGGTTGTGATGCATGTGAAATGATACTGTCACAAATGGTGCAGAGAGTGAGGAAAGGCAGGCGAGAATCGCTAAAATGAGAGCAAGAGACAAAATCTGGAAGGACAGGGAAGCCTTTGCTAACAGGAGCACTTTTCAGGCATTGTTACCTGTAACTTGCTCAGAGTGAACTGAATGATGGAGCTCATACCGTCGGTCTGACAGGCACTTCAGGAAAAAGTTTAAACACACATTTCTGTCTCCTTTACATGCAAATGAGAAACAGCACCGCCTGCTTCAGATTTACTTTGTCACTGCATTTTAACAAACTCATTACTACACAGGTGAAGCAGAAACATAACTTTCAGTAGTGTCAAACCAGAACTCACTAATGGGCAAACGTTGAATATCTTTTAAAATTTTACCTTTTAGTAACAAAACCGCAAAAACAAATGTCCCCAGACATTCACTCTTCATTTTCACCTCTCATTCCCTTTGCAATATGTATACTATGAGCACATGTTACCACCCACTCACTACAGCTCAGTCTTCCTATGATATGTTTAATATCATCTCATCTGTCATTCTTATTTATCACCCTCTGGTTCTTCCCTGTACTCATTAACATTAATGCAAATAATAATACAATAAAAATACCTTAAAAACATAGTCTGATATTTCGGGAAATATGTGTATTCACTTTCATTCTGTGAATTTGAAAGTATATATATAAGTATATATATATAAGTATATATAAGTGTCATATTTATAGCATATATAAGTGTCATATTTAGCACCCAGCCTCCTGTCAAAATGTCACCTGTCAACAAGTCCCACTGAAGCGTTTTACAGCTGGGCATACAGCAGAATGCCTTTTCGAAACATGAGGTCATTCAGGCCTTTCACTTGATGGCTGTTTCATGAGCAGTCACAATATCTCAGTCTAAACTTAAATTGACATTACTAGTGGATTCAGACAGTCTCCTGCCAGTTAGTGATTGCATCATCTTGGACTCCTTGCCGTCTTTTTATCATCTGTGGTATTGATTCTAAGGTCAAACTCACTGAAGATTTCTCACCCGGGAGAGTTTCCTGTCTGTGATGTCATTTAAGCCTCTCACTGATTTGCCACACTTTGATCATCCATATCTGGCGATCCCCCAGACACATTCAGATCTTTTTTCTTATTTGTTTATCCTACTGCTGCAGTGACATGAGCGCTAACTCATTTTTAGCCTAATTTAGCCGGTGACTCAGTAAACTCAATAGGCTCCCACAGCTAAAGCCATTATATGAGACATATTTTCTTTATGCATTAAAATTTGAACCATGCAAAATGTACATTGCCATCCATAAAACCTTCCCACAGCAGATGTAAATACACCATAATTTCTATGGACAAAATCTAACAAAGCAACCCACACCTTTGAAAGAGAACATTAAACAGTTTCAGCGCGGTTTGTCAAAACTCAGAAGCAACACAGAAATGCAGAAAAAAAAACTACTGTTCAAGTGTCTCTAGGGCTGTGCCAAAGGTCATTCTCTTTACATTTAAAACTTCTATTGAGGTTTTCAATAAAGCTTCAAACTTTTGTCATCATGTCTTATGGTGCAACGACCTAAAATGTTTTTCAAAAACCCTCCAACAAAATCTGCAATTTGAAGTGATTCACTGGATTAAATGAGGTTTTTATCAAATCAACTTTCTTTAGCGACTCTAACTCAGCAATATAAGTCAGCATACACACATTTGCATTACTGACTTTGCACTTTTTTGGGACCATCATCATTAATCTTACAAAACTTCCGAAATGGAGAAACTTCCTTCAGCATTTTTCTACAGCCGTTGAATGAAAGCGATGACGTCTGGGTGAGGCGCTGAGCAAATGCAGACACATAACATCTTTTCTGGGATGACTTACATAATTTACTAGAATATTGTTAGAGGCAAAATATTTTTTTTGTTATTGTGCTGATATAAATGTTATTGTGGTGCTGTTAGACGAATTATACCGGTGTATGCCTCCGCTTGTGTGCCGCAAGCGGGACAGCAAAATTTTGGGTTTTGAAAGGCTAAATGCCAACAAAGGTGGATTGAAGCAGAATACTTTATGGGATAAAACATACTGCAAATTTGGGAAATGATGACATCTGTCTTTTTTTTTTCTTTTTTTTCAATATATTTTAACTTTTGGACTTCATAGCACTCTGGAATTGGAAAGTGGCAGAAAAAATTCTATGCAGCCACCACTGGATTCTACAAATAGTACTAGTGTGGCCTAATCTTTATCTGTGCAGAACTACTGACTTTAAACAGACTGAATAGACGTGCAACAAAAGCATTTAAATGTTGATTTAGAATTTGAATGTCATTGTTGCTTGAATTGTCATTGAAGCTTCAAACTTCTAAACAAAGCCGTGTTCGCAAGCGATTCAGAAGGTTGTGAACTCTGCAGTCACTGAAGACTTCAGTCATTTATGCTAATTTGTGTGCTCTGACTGGAAAGAAGAAGAGAGAACTGGATGAGAGCCAGGGACAGAGTTTCTTCAGAAAAGCAGCAAACCACTCATTTATTCTATAGGGAAACAGCTGCCCTTGTTCTGTTTGTTAGCGAGTGCTACACTGAGTCAAATCCCCTGGTGGCCCAGGCTGTTCAGTTTGTGCTGAGTGGGCTACAGTGTGGAGGCCTGCGTCCTGGTCTGTCATTTTCCTGTTCCCCCACCATGCCTCTGGTCAAGTTGTGCTTGCTGTTGCTTCTCTTGCTTCCTGGTGAGCATTAGTCACCGTTCCGTTTGCTAATGAAAAGTAGTACAAAGGGGTTTTTTATTATCATTACTGTGATTACTACAAAACAAGCAAAATTAATGATCTTAAAGTGATTACTTGACCTGGAAGAAAGTTTGAGGATTTTCACATCCATGAGCAGTGTAGGAGTTGTAGCTCGTTTTACACATTGTCTCCCAGATTAAGTTCAAGAGGCCAGTGTGCTTATTCAGAACTGTTTGTTGGAAGATGCCTGTGAATATTCTCATTCATCCAGGTCATTGTAAGCTTCCAGGCATTCAACTGTTCGCAACTGGACTTTGTCAGTTTGTCTTGGAAGACAAGACAAACTGACAAAGTCCAGTTGCGAACAGTTGCCCGGAAGCTGTTTGTTGGAACCCTCTTCCCCCAATCATCGCTCTGACCTCGGATTCGGTGCGCTCTGTCAGACCATTTGTTTAACCTTCCAGAACTGGTGATCCAATATTCACACCTACTTAGCGCCATTAATGGTCAGGTGTGAAGTGGTGAGAAGGATGCCAGGGTCTGAACGTCCCCCTCTACCTCTCTTTTTTAATTGTTTACACGACTATTTTTTCACTTTTCATCGAAACCACCATGTCCAACACAATGAATGTCTTCCAGGAGAAACAGTCTGAAACTGGTGGGGAAACACATATTTTTGTTTGATATAGCAATTGAACACTGTACCTATCAGATTGGGGTTAACGGGAATGGACCCACATACAAGTTATCACTGTTGGCAGATGACCTGCATCTCTATAATACAGATCTAATCACTGGTCCTCCTCACCTCCAGGGCCTACTGAAACTTTATGGAATACTTCAAACAAATTCAAGCTGTCAAGACATTATACTGTTCCCTGTTCATAACTTAGCTAAGCCGAGCACCTATAACCAATTTCCTTTTAAAGTCGAACAGGAATGCTTTGTGTACCAAAGCATTTGTATTACTAGTTCATTTAAAGCGCTGTTTAAATGTCAAAGACAGACCGGGAACACTAGTCAAACATCCCATCTCCCTCAGTTCAAATGACAATATAACCTATAAGCCTTTTTTTAAAAATTGAACTTGTCTTATTTCTACCTTCATCTGGAATAAATCCCTGTCTTGGATCAGAGGTCCAAATTGGAGGTTGTGCTAGGTCTGCCAATTTTTTTTACATTACCATTTGTTGGCAAGTTTTTCTCAGTTAATAGTCTGGATGACCACATTTGTAGATGGAGAGGAACCCCTATGGTCAGCCATGGAACTACAGTTATACCCTTCATGTCTCTCCAATATCCATGACTCTGAAAAGTCTTTTGATTTTTTTTTTTTTTTTTTTTTTTACAAAGGGTGAAAAACCTGTTTAAATATGAAATTGTCTGTGAGATTAAGAGTGCATGTTAGTCTAAGAGTAACTGTTGGGCCCACGACACTAAAAAGACTCAACAGTGTGTTCCAGCATCCAAGAACCACCCGCCTCTTCACCTTCACCCACACACTCAACACAGCCTTCTGAAGTAAAGTCACCACTGTTTGATTAACATCAGTCTCTGAGCCACAAGCAAATAGTCAACATGTTGCCAGCACCACCAGCGTTCAGCCAAGCTCGCCAAACAAACTAAAGAGGCACCCTCAGCTACCTCACCTTCGTAAGCAACAAAACACGTACTTCTGTCAGTTACATCATTAGCTATTAGCTAACATTTAACAGCAAGTTAAGATGATCAACATTTTGCCAGGACTGAAGACTAGACCGAAACCAGAGCTCTCGATACAAGCAAAATTGATGATGGCTGCATTGTACCCTAAGCCTGGCAGATCATCATCAGCTGGTCTGTGTCTTTTTTATGTATAAAGAGGATTGCAATACACATAGGTAACACTAGGGTTGGGCAAGATGCAGCTGAAGCCCCACCAAGAAATGGACATCTGACAAACGAAATTCTGCTCTGACGAGAGAGAGAACAGCAGGGTGAGACCACCTGCGACCTGCTACCATAACTCCCCCTGCATGACTGGCCATGGCCTGGCCATGCTGTCAGCTGTCAGCTGTGTTCCTTCGTTGAAAAATTGGTTTTGCATATGTTTTATAGGGAAGGAAAGGCAAAACAGTTTTTACATAAAATATCAAAGACGTCCAAGAGTAACAACACCAGGCTGAAAAGCAGTTTCACAACTCTCTCTGATTGAAAATCTGAAGTCTGATTCACTTCTGATCAGATCCCTCATGTCACTGGGTCCGAGAGTGTCCTGTGACATCACTGCAACAGTGAGGAGTAAAACTACTGAGGTCAGCAAAGTTACACTTTAAGACAAGAAATACACAAGCTAATGTAGATGTATGAATGGATCTTTTAAATAATTAAATATAATATAAGATAAGAAGATCTATAATGAAATAAAATAGAATAAGAAATACTGATGCTATTCCCAAACCCCTCAGTGCTGAAGACCCAGTTAATTTCCAGCAAGGCAGCAAGTTTGAATTAACTGCTAAAGTGTTGTTATACTTTTGATTCATTAGAAACGTTGGCTGAATGACAGTTAAAAAAAATGTCACAAATTGTTTGTAATCATGAGTGGTTTGATCATTTCCCCTGGATGTAAATAATTTACATCACCTCCAGCCATTTTGCAGCTGCCTGTTCAGAAAGGCAATCTGTGTTCATTCTGTAGAATCAAGAAAAAAATGAAGAAGCAACTGTACAATAGAAAGATAAATGACTGGTGACTGAGGTGACACCTCATAGACACAGCCAGTCATCCCTGCTAGAACAGAACATGCCCAAGGATGATAGAGGAGGCAGAGCAGAGGAGGGAGGACAGGATGAGAAAGGAGAGAGTTAGAGATAGTGACAAAGAGGTGAGAAGATGTTGGGATGAGCACAAGTTTTATTCTGCGCTGCAAGATACAAGAGAGAGGAGGGATTGGAAAACACGTGCAGAGGCTCCATGTGAGTGCGAGAAACGTGGACCTGAAGATATAAAGAAAGAGGGGGGCAGTGATCTGTAGAGGGCCGGCTTCAGAGAGTCACTGTGGTTAAAGCGTGTGATGTAGTTGGCCTGTGACAGTTTTAATCGGTGAGGCAAAGAGGAAAATTAGGACACTGAGGAGTGGGAACTGTGGGTAGGAGGACTAATTTATTGGTGCTGTATCATGATTACATGAGATAGAGAGATCAGACATGCTCACCCCCTTAGTTTCCAGAAATATTTTCTCTGAGCCTTTTAGCTTCTGGCAGTTATTAACATTAGCCAAAAAAGAAATGACTGTGGGACAAACCGCTGCTTCTTCAAGATCACAAAATTGTCACCTCCCGGAAACCATGTTGGCTGGTTGACTGTCTGAAGGAAGAGTGGCCCTAAACTGAAGCCCACGGTTCACCACCAACCAGTTCATGTTTCTGATAGGGTCTTCCCACTCAGCGACACACCTCCTGAGAAACCAACTGACCAGTGATGACATGTTTAACCACATGTCTTCATTCAACCACTGGCTGTTGAGGTGATGTGCAAAAAATAATGTAGGCTTGGAAGATCTGGTCTGATTAGCAGAGATGGAATTCATCTCACCTTGGCATGAAATCTGATCAAGTTTATTAGTAAACCAAAACCATGACAACCTAGAGTTGAGTCCAGGAGGCAGAACTGCGGTCCAGCAAGGTAGTCTTCACTTTCATTAGACTTGATAGTTCATAGTTACCATCCCAAAACCCCACAAAGACTGTCTGCCCCCAATCACTTAAATAATTTAAATCAAAAGTACACAACAGAAGAGGAGTTACACATAAAAACCTGATGAAAATCAACACCTCCACTGCAAGTGGGCTCTTAAACATCAGATCTATGTCTTCTAAAGCTGTGTTATTAAATAATTTGATATCATCTTACAATACGGATTGGTTTTGTCTTAGTGAAACCTGGTTATGTCATGAAGCTACCCACACCAGTCAAATTAATACTCACATTCCTCAAGGCACTGGCTGAGCAAGTGGAGCTGCTGCCATTTTTCACTCAAATAATCAACCCTAAACCTAAACTCATTTGCTCATTCAAAAGTCTTTCACACCAAATGTGGAAAAAATTACATCCAGCTCTATTTGTTACAGTGTGACATGTTCCTGATCCGTATTCTGAATTTTTTATCAGAATTCTGAGTTTTTATCAAGTTTCGTCCTTAAAAACAGATAAAGTACGACTTGTAGGTGATTTAAATAATAATGATGTGGACGTCAATAATGGCAGCCTGCGTTTTCTTCATTATTAGATTTAATTAGCTTCTCTCAGAGCATTCATGAACCCAATCAATGTTTGGACAGCAGGTCAACCTTGTTCTGGCATATGGCATTGAAATTGAACATTTAATAGTCTCTTCACAGAATAAAAAAATCTGAAATATCACAGTCAGTGGAATAATGCGAATAGGGCAACTGCAGGGAAATAGTCTGATATTCTGAGGTGGAACATCTGGACAGAAGACTGAATGAAAGCATTTAGACACAGTTATTGTGAGGAATACTGAACTCAAAGCATGACACCTCCCAGTCACGTCTTTCAGCCTGGTGTTGGGGTAGTGCTATCCACAGGAAACGCTAAATCATATCCTGCTCTGTAGGATACTGCAGCAGGACTATGGTTAACCCTTGCATCAGATATAAATCCATCTTAAGTGCGTCCAATGGTCATGATCTCACCTCTCACTCCTCCCTGGGATTAGCTGAAAGGCGAGGTACGAGTCTGTTGACCGAACTACACTACAAGCTCTTCTTAGTGTGGAAACACAGCGGCTGCACCCAAAGCTTCTCCCAGTTGCTGAGCTCTCAGGCACTGAATCCACCTATCTGAAACCAGCACTTGGTCTCAGTTACCTGCACCATATGCTTATACTTAACTTGGAGTTCACTGCTTTAAGACTTAACCTACTTGACATTCAAGCCTCAAATGGTGGCCTGGTAAACATACAGCATCAGGCCTATGCTTTACAGCAACACAGGGAAAAACAAACTCGCCCTCAACGTTGTCCAGAATTATCCAATAAAAATGAAGCGCACATGACTGTTCAGACCTACGGTTACTTCCTATATAAAAGAGGAAGAGATACCAAATTTCATCAAAGTCCTGAAGTTTTTCTTTTCATTTTGGGCACATCATCTGGTTTCAGAAGCCTGAGAATGAGTTTTTAGCGGTCACCCTCTCCAAAGAGGATCAGTTCCTGAAACTAGCGTGCAGTTAGCTTATGAAGACTTGTGACTGAATTACAGCTCTGATCTCACTTTGGGGTACAATCTGCCATTTCCTGGGAGATTAAGCATGTAGAGGAGCTGACTATCCATGTCACACTCGCTGCATGAGCTCAGTGACTTTGAGCTCAGCATGAGGTGAACATGAAAGAGAATTCTGCATGTGTGAAGAGAGTTTTCTAGTGAAAAAATAAGCGGCAAAGGTCAGGCTCAACTGATGCTAAGTACCTCGTTGTCATGAGCCACAATAAGTGTGTTTGGTCTGTTCTCTGTTTAGTTTTCTTCACGCTCCTTGCTACCCTTCAGTTTGTCTTTGTTCCCCTTTTTCCTCCTCTCGGTTTTTATTTCTCCTCAGCACATCACTGTTGTTTTCTCCTCCCCCCATTCTCTCTTTATCATCTCACTTTAAATGACAGCTGGACAGATGATGTCAGAATCCATCTGAGACATCTGTATGCGAGTGTCTCCATCTGTTTGGTACTCTCAGCCTTCTGTGTGCAGTGTTTTTATTGCATGCATCCATATTTCTGTGAAAGGGCAGACTTTAATAAAAATAAAAAATAAAAAAAGGGGGGAGGAACAGGATCACAGCAGAGTTCATGACGCACGCATCTCCTCACAAACACTAAAATACACACCAAAATGCAAATGCCTATGTCTTGGTAAACACGCAGATATTTTGGGGCCACCCAGTTGAGAAAACGTGTGCTGCTCATGCACGTAAGAGCGTGTCTTTGCTTTGCATGTTTGTAGGTGTACAGGCATGCATGTGCGTGGAGATTATGTGATGCGATGAGGAACGTCTGTCTCCCAGTGGGCCTCTCTCAAGCCGTACCAGCAACAGCAAACACTGCCAACGAGGGTGCATTCGCACGTGTGTGCATGCACACTTAAGCCTTCCAAATGTTCTCGGCTGTGAAGGGATCCAAGTACATGACTCAAACTTCACACCTCTTCTGTTTCTATCTGTCTTCCGTTGCTATCTTTCTGTTTCACTCTTTCACACAAATTCTTTCATCTCATTCTGTGAACAGCAAATTCTATTTTCCAGCCCATATTGGCGTCAATGACTTTTCACCTTTTTCAGTCTTTTTGTTAACACACACACACACACACACACACACACACACACACACACACACACACACACACACACACACACACAATGAACAGTCTGTGTTCATTATTTATTCTACAGTATATTGTGTGAGTATCTATGGTAGATGAATAACATCACACACCACGGCCTCACATATTACCATAGAGATGGAAAAATGTACGTTTCCTCTCTTGGTTGTGCAAAATCTGCTCAGTACAAAGCAACTCAGAGCAACAAATAGCACGTTAATGAAGATCGAAATTTTCCTCTGAGTTGATTTGTACTGTGCAGATTTTGCTTTTAATGTGAACACATTTCCAAGCACAACCTAGAGATGAAATGTCCATTTTTTCCATCTCTATGGTAATATTTGAGGCCATGGTGTGTGATGTTATTCATCTACTATAGATACATACATGATACCAACAACAGCACCTCTACGTGGCTGTACACCAGATCAAAAGTCTTTCTCTCATGTTGGCTTGCTGCAGCAAATGACTTCTGTTCTCATCTTTGATATGGAAATTATTTAGATTCCTATCAGCTGTGAAGAACAAAAGAGAAAGAAATGACAAAGATGTGTGCACAAAGGGCTTTTTTCTGAAGAAATTGAAATAGCATCATGTGGAGAAATGTAAAGAAGAAAATATGAATGAAAAGAAATGTAGAAACTGGGCAGAGCTTTATTCACAGCTCTAGAAAGAACAGACACACGCACTAACCGGATGATATTGACACAAGTTGTAGTTCAAGTTGTCTGTAATAAGTGTGAGAGAAAACATGGTTCAGAGGAGCTTGTCAGCTCATTTTAGAGGTCACATGTTAAACTGAAAAGGGAACAGACAAAGCGCAGAGATGTAAGGAGAAGAGCAAAGGACATGACATCAAGAATGCCTTAGGGGAAGAGGGCATGTGCGGGAGCAAGGGAGCAGAGACCTGATTACGAGAAATGAGACAGATATCAGATTTATTGTACAGCAGTCTGAGCGGTTGCATCAATTCAACTCCCAGAAACATAAAAGGGTGAATAATGTGCCAATTGCGTATGTTCATGAGAAAGTGAGAAAATGTTTGCATGATTGTGAATATCAGTGTGTTTGTGTGTGTGGTGGAGAGAGAGAGAGAGGGATGGGGGCCCAGCAGGTGGAGGGAAGTTGTGACAAAGTAGTGACGCATTTGCAGAAGCTCTGAGCAGCCAGCCTCCCTCTCCATCTCAACTTTGCTCCCCCTCTTCTCATGAATAAACGGGGAATCATTAATATTCATCTATTCAGTATACTGTCGCTTCCACAGACACGTTCAGATCCCACCTCCAACTGTGGCTGATGCTTGAGTGACATGGACATCGTCCAATCAAATCCACACACTTTATATGTGCTCTACGGGGAAGGTGCGTCATGGAATTTTTCTGCCACACAAAACGTTGGAGACCAATGAGAATGTGGAAAAATGTCTGATGTGCTTTTTTCATCCTTATATAGGCATGACAAGCTGTGATTCCACCGAGCGAGCTCTCCATGCCAATGTGATCTGTGTGTGTGTGTGTGTGTGTGTGTGTGTGTGTGTGTGTGTGTGTGTGTGTGTGTGTGTGTGTGTGTGTGTGTGTGTGTGTGTGTGTGTGTGTGTGTGTGTGTGTGTGTGTGTGTGTGTGTGTTTACACTGTGAGTCTGTGACTTGTATGTAACAGCTTTCTGTTTGCTCAGAATGAAGTCTGGTACAGACATACTGTTCAACAAAGTGAAATTTGCACATAAATAATGATTTGGTCCGATGATTGCTTAAAAATGTTTCTTTTTTATTGAAGATATACTGTATGCCTCCCCTGATGAACTGTGCAAAAAGTATTCATCTTCCTTTTCCTGCCAAACAATTGCGTTTGTATATTTACCTGCCTGCCCAATTCCCATGACAACAGCAAACTCAAATGCTACTCATTAACTGCTATGAATGAGCCCACGATCAATATCAGCAGTATTTCAAAAGAGGCAAAAATAAGCCACTTAGCAGCAAAACAGCTGGTAGAGCTGTGAAAGACCACTGTTTTTTGGCAACAGCTACCTTCATCAGAATTGTGTACAGACATCACAGGATACAAGCAGCCCTTAAACTCCAGTTTAAGACAGCCAAAAACACATCTTCTCTCTTATCCCAGGTCATGCGGATAGCTTTGGCTTTACCTCTGGAGGGAAGGTGGATGGACTTTCTGTTCCATAGGACACTGAAAAATTACATTTGAAAAACTCAGCAACTAATTAGCATATATTAGCATATCTAATTATTTATTGGAGCTACTTTCCACTGGATGAATAGTCCTTGTTGTGTTTTGTGCTAATTTGCAAATATTGGCATGCTAACATGCTAAACTAAGATGGCGAACATGGTAAACATTACCTCCTAAACATCAGCACGTTAGCATTTACTTTGTGAGCATGTTAGCATGTTAATGTTAGCATTTAGCTCAAGGTATTGCTTTACCTTGGTACCGCCTCACAGAGGTGCTAGCATGCTATAGACTCTTGTTTAAATGTAATTTTAGAATTAACAGGAGCAAATTGAATTCTATCCACTATTTGACAGCAGAAATGTCAGAGGCGGGTGCCTTGAACAAATTGGTGTCTTTCAAAATTACAGACATTTTAGCACAAAATTCTCTTTCAGTTGCTGCACAGCAGTTCAAGGAGATGATGTCCGGGGAAACACAAAGGGAATTTTGTACTATAAAGGCTGTCACTTTGGAAAACACCCACTTCATTTGACTAACTGAGATAGCTGAAGCCTCATACTAGCTTGAGGAAAGACTACAGTGACCAATAACCCATGCAATGTTCATATGAATACTGTTTAAACCTGCACAAATCATTGTGAACTAGCAGTATATTTTCAATTTTCTCTTTTTAAACTAACAAAACAAGCTAACTACATCCACAGGTGATGCTCAGGAACGGTAATAATCATTATGACTTAAGTACTATCGTTACTTATCTTTCTTGGTTATATTCTGTCAGCATATTGTCAGAGCAGGTGTTGTTTAGGGTGTCATTCGAGCGTTCTACTACATACTTGAATTGTCGGTAAATAGTAACAAATTTTACACTGCTCGTGCTCTGTTTTCATCTCCACTCTCCCTGTTCTTTCTCAGCTGAATAGTGGCACTGTTGAGAAAGCTGGACAACTGCCTGGAGGACTTACACAATGGCTAGTGCGCTTGTGTGTCCACGTGTGTGCGTGGGTGTTTGTGTGTATGTGCGCTTTGATTGCTTTGGGTGTTTGACTGGACAACCACCAAAACATAGAATGAAACGCCCACATTAAAACATTCTGTTAAAACAAGTATGAATTTATTCTTTCTTTATGCTGCATCTTTCAACAACATCTTTTTTTCTTTTACAATAAAAATAAATAACAAATAAGCCATAAGCCATCGGTCATATAGAATTCTTATTTTCTGTCTGTCTGATACAAAATACAGAACGTGCACACTGACGAAATGAACAAGGAAACTGGGGAAAATGGTATAACTGGCACTTTGGTCGTCTGACAGTGACCTCACTGTCATGGCCACTGAAGAGCACCGGAGCTCAGTTTGACCTCCTCCACAAGACTCAGTAAGAGACTACACATCAAGAGACACTGAATATTTTCGCAAATCATCATTAATCAAGAGCTCCATTAATAAAAAAAAAAAAAAAACTCAAATAAGCAGTCGTCTTTCCCTCATTTTCAAAACCAGATAGAGAAAAAAAAGAGTGTGTGTGCTTGTTTCTGTTGAAGCAAGGCTAACCAGCTTTGTGAGTGGATCCGTGTGCATGTACCTCAGTAACATTACCTCCTACTCTTTCACTCCTACTGCATCTTGGCCTTGCCCTCATTACCTCTATTGGAGCAAGGGACCTTCTCCTTCCATCCCTTCTCTGCCCGTGAGAGATGGAGTGAGCTTTCAGAAAATGGTGGACAAATAAAGGGAAGGAAGAAAATGAGTTGCTTTACATCTGCACACCTACAGCATCTTGCTTCCTACAAGGCAATGTGGAAACTTGTTTTGAAAAGGGAGGGATGAATAAATGCTGCTGAAGGAGGAGAGGATGCCTATATTTGGTAACTTCCTCCTTCTCCCTTTTTTCACACTACTTCCGCTGCTCGCTCATTTTTTTCTCCTTACTTTTGCCATCTCAGCATTAACAATTTTCTGCACTGTGGACTATTAAGCCCACGCTTCGATCAGTCCACATCATGTCCACCAGTCTGTCTGCACATCAGAGTGTCAGTCCTAATTTGTCTCCGGCTCTGACAGTCACCAGACTGTCTCATTGCTCTCTTGGTGTATTTACAAATCAGCCAATTTGCACCTTGTCTGTCCATCTGGCATCACCCACTAGTGAGTCAGTGGAGTGACAAACCTACTGACGTATTTGCTTTTTGCAGTGGTGCCAGCTTGTGAATCCATTCATCCTCATTTATCCACACACACTCACACAGAGACAGATGCCCATCACAGCCAGAGCCATTCTGAGCA
The DNA here is from genome assembly GCF_039877785.1 of Chaetodon trifascialis. Taxonomy (NCBI): domain Eukaryota; kingdom Metazoa; phylum Chordata; class Actinopteri; order Chaetodontiformes; family Chaetodontidae; genus Chaetodon; species Chaetodon trifascialis. The sequence continues at coordinate 24,609,400 of NC_092057.1, read as the reverse complement.
CCCTCTAGCTGTGACATCAGGTCCATGTGGTCAGTCCTTTTAGCCCACTTTAGTCAGAGTTTAGTCACACATCAGCAATCTGGAGGATTTTTGTTTTAGGTTTTTGTTGTTTTGCCCCACATTTGTTATTTGCTTTTTCCCGTCAACATAAAATGACCATGTGGTGCCTCTTAAATCCCTTATTTTAAAGTCTGCAAATACAGCCCCAAAGAAAAGCATAATAGACAGCATGATTCAGGAAATATTCAGTGTATCTCTTTATCAAGATCTTCATCTGCATCCAAGTCAACAATCTTCACACATTATATCAATATGTCACAGAAAGACATCCAAAAACCAAAATCTCTGGCTCCCTGACAGGAAGCATTCTTCCCCTGTGGTTGTCGCAAACGACACCATATTTATCGAGAATGGAGGTGAGCTGAATGGATGGAACAATTACTGATGACTGGTTGTAGCACTTTCCTCTGTATGCTGCTGCTTCTACTGCCAGCACTGTCCTTCTTGGCATCTCACTGCATTCTCCCTGTTTCTTTTCTTATTGCTGCATGAACACTGCCCCCTCCTCCCTGCTTTGAAAATGGCCACCCCCCCTCATTTTCTTTGTCACTCTTCCTGCTTGCTTGATGTCCCTACATTCCTCTCCCTTTCTTTTCCCTCCCTCCCAGCATCACAGTATATTTTCCTCTCTTGTCTCTCTCTCTAACAGTGAACTCTCTGCCTCACTGTGCATTGTGCTCTGCCTTGTAGAAGTACTAGCCTTCAAAGCATTTCCTGGATCGAGATGAAAGTGATTGTGCCGAACCACAGATATTAGTTTAAACACTCACAAAAGTACATACCTATTTACATGACACTTTAAGTGGTTACAGTATCGTCATTACTGTGCACTGATTCTAACAGTAATTGTAGTATTTGCTGCAGCCAGTTAATTGGATGCACTAATAGCACTAGTAGTTTAAACTAAGTTGAGGTGACAAAATTGACAACATCATTCACAACTGCTATCAAATCGCACTGATATTAGTGATGGACTCAGCCCTCGTAGCCCTGATTGCAGGGAATCATGACATCATACAGGTGAGACACAGAAAGCCACACCTGTAGAGTATTGTAGATACTATATATAATCTTAGCTGAAGAACTCTTAGCAGCCCTGGAAAGTGTTAAGCCCTGTAAATGGTAGATTCAGAATTGAACCATCCCCCTATCTCCCTCGCTGTGCCTTGAGGATTGGCTTACAGCAAAACGGGCAAAGGGGGTGTAGAGAGTCTAACAGGGATCCTCACAGCCTTTAAAACAGGCTGGAAGGGAAAGGGGTGTGGTACTAAGAGTCAGATTCAGCCAAATAGCAAGTGGAGGTTGAGGCAGAGGCTGAAAACAGAAAGGGCTAGTAGTGTGAGGAAGGAGGGCAAGGAGGATGAGGGAGAGGAGGAGGATGGAGTCAGGTCAAGCTCAGGTGGACATTCGAGCTCGAAGCACCGCAGGGTGACACCTGAGTCCTCGTTGCCGTAGTTTGCCCAGTACTCTTCTGGGTCGAGTTTGGGCAGTGCCAGCTCCTCCTCCCCCAGCTCATACTTGACTACTGAGGTGGTTGTTGATGGGCCTTTCCCATACAAACCAGCCTTGACAGTCTCTGATGCCTTCTCAAAGATACCTTTTGTGGACGACTGGGGCTTGTTCTTGTGGAACCACCAGCGGGTCTTGGTGCTGAAGGTGGTGGTGGTGGAGCCAGCAATGGAGCCTGGATCAGGCAGGGGGCAGAGGGCGAAGTCCATCTCACGAAGAAAGCGGAGGTCCTGGCCGCGACGGGTGGAAGGGGAGGCGCAGATGACTTCAGAGGAAGAGACACGGGCCTCACGGAACCACTCCCACAGGGCGCGGGCCTCGCAGCCGCAGGACCAGGGGTTGGCATTGAGGCGGAGGAACTCGATGCCCTGCGTGTCCCTCAGGGTCTGACTGGGCAGCTCAGCCAGGGAGTTGTTGAAGAGGAAGAGCATGGTCAGGCGGCCGAGGTCACGGAAGGCGCGGCGGTTCACCTGCCTGATGCGGTTGTCATGGAGGAGAAGGCGGTCGAGGTTGACCAGGCCGCGGAACACGTTCTCTGAGAGGGTGCGGATACGGTTGCCATGCAGGAAAAGCTGGCTCAGGTTGATGAGGTCAGAAAAGATGTCATCCTGCAGGAAGTGAAGATTATTCTCCTGAGGAGGAAAAGAAGGAAGGAGGGTCAGCATGAAAGGAACAGACACACTCAGATTTGTAATATCTGTCAGTAGATATTTGTGATCTCTGTGTGTATGTGTATGTGTAGGTGGCTGCACGTGTGTAAGCGTGTGTGTAAGCGTGTGTGTGTGTGTGTGTGTGTGTGTGTGTGTGTGTGTGTGTGTGTGTGTGTGTGTGTGTGTGTGGGGGGGGGTCTGTATGTCAGAGTTATCTGCATGCATTTGTATGTCTCCCCCTACCTGCAAGTAGAGAAACTGCAGGCTGTACAGCTTGTGAAAGATGTCATGGGGCAGGGCAGTGAGCTTGCAGCGGTGCATGTGGAGGCTCTGGAGCTTCTCAAGGCCGCGGAAGGCTCCCCCCTCCAACCTGTGGAGGTTAGGGTTGTCCCCCAGGTCCAACTCCTCCAAGTCCCTCAGCTCACTGAAGGCCCCTGCTTCAATCCACGTGATGTTGTTGGCGAAAAGCCACAGAACCTGATAAACGAAAACATTGTCAATGATCGGTGGTTATTCTTCTCAGTGGATATTACTGCACAAACATTTGAAAAAACATGCTGAAATATCACTTTTCTATGCCGTTTTCCACACTCCTTCTTACCTGAGTCCCGAAGCCAAAAGAGCCAACTCTAAGCTCCGTGATCCGGTTGTTCTGGAGGAACACGCGCTGGGACTCATAGGGCACTCCGAGCGGGACGGCAGTGAAGTTCTGCGCCTGGCAGCTCACAGTCATGGGCGTCGGGTAGCACACGCACAGGTGCGGGCACGCCGATGCCGGACTTGGCTTGCCGAGGACCAGCCACACCACCAACCAGAGGGAGAGACCGCCTGGAAGAGAGCAGGGAGAGAGGGAGGTGAGTGGGAGCTGAAATCATCCGTCACCACACATTTAATCAGAAAACTGATTCCAAACGGGTGAATATTTGCTCTTATTTTGCGTTGTGTGTTAAAAGTGTATGTTCATTTTGCTATTGTTGCATTACGCACTGGTATTTTAGCCGAAATAACACAACTGATTACGGGATGAACACTTTACAGCTTTGTAATTCTACAGTAAGTGAAGTTTACGCATCAGCACTACACTGGCACCGACCATTACGCACAGCTTAATCGCCAAAGTGTTCAGTCAATAGCAGCTATTTCTTAGAGTTAATAAAAAGTTCTCATTATATCCGATTACACATCCTCCAATTCGATGACTTGAAGTCATAAAATAAGTAATTATTTGACTGAACTTCGAGTTTCCTGTAATTCTTGTACAATCCATCCAATCATGTGTCCATTTTCTATGTTTCATTTCAAAAATCAAGTAACACAAGCATTCTTAGATTAAAAATCTTAAAAGATCTCAAAAGTTGTTGCACCAGTAATGAAAAACATGCATCGTTAGCTCTAAGTCTGCAGTGTCCATAGCGTATCCGAACCGAAGAAGACAGAGTGAAACTTACTTTTGCAGTTGCGCATGATGGAGCATCGTCGGCTCCGGGAAATCGAAGAGGTGTCCATCCTGAACCAAAGCCCAAAGCGAGTTAGCCTAAGAGGGCGAAGTAAAGCCTGCTATCTCCGCTGATGCCCTGGTTCCCGAGTCGGAGCGACTGAGAGTGTGCCGGTTGATGGCTACCAGTGTCCCATTTATACTCGAGCATCCCGTTATTGCCTACGGCAGTGGGCACCGTGGAATCTCCTACGTCACCGATCCCGGGTCATGAATGAGTGAGGGCGGAAGAAACGGAAAGGGGAGGTGCCGACCGTAGGGGATTCTCTTGGAGAGTTTGTACGCGCGTCAAGACTGGCTGGAGACGTGCGCTCAGAGTCTGTGAGAGGAGGAGACTTTCTCGACGCACATAGGAACAAGAAGGAGGGAGGGCGAGAGAGTGAAAGTAAAAACCGTGAAGGGAGGGGGGCACGGCACGGTGCCCGGTAATGATGACTGGTTCTGTGGAGGAACGGAGGACGGGTAGGAGAGGAGCGCACAGCTCTTTTCCTGGCTGGCTCTATCTGAGACAGTTATGGTCTGTTTCCGGCGCGCTGCAGCCAGACAGAAAGACAGAGAGAATGGCTTGGATGGTTCTGTGATAGGAAAGGAGGATGCCCCCGAATTATGATTCAGCTTCAAGCGGCGGATTCGGTGCCAGAAGAGAGTCACTCAAAACAACCGTAATAGAGTAGTATTTGGTGTGGAGGTTAACTACGACATGCTCCAGTCATGCTGTTTGGTCTTTAATTATAGCTCCTGACATAATTCCTTTGATGATGGAGATATGAAATGGTATTAATTGGCTAAACAAGGCAAGCGTGGTCAGTTAGAAGTGTGAGTTTTATTCTGACTATTTCAGGATATTTGGATCACTTTAAACAAAATCTGTACAGGTGACTTGGACTTTACATTAAATGACATTTATTTAGCTGACGCTTTTATCCCAAGCAACTTGTCGTGTAATTCCTCTTTCTGAGTTATTTCTCTGTTTTATTGCACTACTTTAAATATTGATAATTAGGTTCCTAAATGGGGGAAACGAGCTGGTAATGAAGCCAGAAAGCAGAATGGCTGCAAAACACAGCAGATGCCTTCGTATGCATGCCACTTCAAGTCTGTTTGCTGTGTGTCTGTGCCTCAAGCTGTCACTGCTTGTGTCTTACCGCCAGCTAGCTGTAAGTTAGCAAGAGAGCATGAATAGTGACAAATTGAAACTGTCATTGATCAAATTAATGTTGTTTGAAGGTGTTGCTTACTGCTTTAATAGACTGAACCCTTGAACATTGTAATGATGCTGTAATGTTAGTCCCCTTATTGACTCTGAAAGATGGTAGTATAGGAGGAGAGGCCAGTAGTCAGTATTGCTTGACGTTAAAAGCAAAAAATACTTTCTTTGCCATTTTGTGCACCCAGAGATTAAAGCCTAGCAATGCAAAAGTTCAACATACCACAGGAACTACAGCTGCGGTATACTGAACAGGATGGAAGCATATAGAATAAGCTCTGAGACTTAAAGACTAGTTTGCTAGGGAGTCTAAATGGCACTGTTTTTTTATTTTGTACTTGTTTACTCTCTTGTTTGCTTTTGTTTAAGGTGTATGACTCAATTTTGCTTTAACTGATCATTGGTTGCTGTAGCTTATAGGCTCTCTCTGTAAAGTCCTTGCTTGCATAAAGAACTGTAGAATGAGTTATAAAAAGCTGCATTCACGAACTCTACTAGCAGTTTCTAAAAAGTGTTTTGTCTGCACAACACTGTACAAACAGCACCTGATAGCTAATAATGTTCTTAGTAACCAGTGTGATGTTCCAAGTGCAATCCACCTTAAGTCAGAGTCGACCTTGGAAAATAATTGCGGCTGTTTTTTTTCTTCTTGTATGTCTTACATTGAAAATAAATGTGGGTTTGCTGCTCAGACCAAGAGCCATGAAGAGGAAGACAACAGAAGCTCACCCATTCATAGTAACACACAGGTGGCACAACAGACGAGTGTATGAGGGAAGAAATAGTCACACATACGGGTGTATGCATGGCGCACACATACACATACCTCAACATGGATACAATACAGTACAGACACACACATGCACACACACGGTGTGTGTACATAAGCTTCATTCTACACAAAGCCAACTGAGCCACAACTAATGAGAAACAAATGAGTAATTGAGGGGATCCATCACACAGAGTGTTGTTGTTCACTCACACCTTTTGCTTTGTCCTTATCTGGACTTGTGGACAATCTTTAGTGCCTACTGGCCATCCGGGACCAACACCTCACAGGCCTCCCCTTCACACACACCCACACTACCAGCTGTGCAAATGTGTGTCTGTAAATGTGTATTTGCATGCCTGCCTGCTGAGGCACAACTCTCTCTAAATGCCACCACGGAGTGTCAGTCAACCCGTGTTGTGTCAGTCACCCACACAGCAGGTTTGCGGTACTGTGTAGGCACTTTCTCCTCAATGAGTGTGATGATAGCTACGTCGTGCTTGTGTAATCCCCGCACAGAAACACACTGAGGCTTCCCCGGCCCGCACCCACTGCGGCACATCTGTCAGACGGTCTCTCTGTCCATCTGCACGTGTCTTTATCTGTCTGCGTCCTGCTGTGTGTCGCTGTGTCCACTCTCTGCTCGGCTGTGATCCACAGTTAGTTGCCAACTGAGGGGTGCGTCACTGCACCGACCAGCACGGCATGTTGTTATCTTGCTCTCTGCAGTGTGAGACACCTTGAAATAAACTGATTTCCCTTTCAATCAGCTCATCCAAATTTGCCTCCTGGATTCATTGCTACAGTTGTGGCTGCGCAATTCTGTCCTGCGTGACGTCAATACCACCGCGAGTGGATGTTATAAGGCTGCTGGCATACTCTAGTAGAGGTGTGTCTGTTGTCAAGGTAACAACGCACATTGTCTGGCAGATATATGAAATACAGGTACGATCTTCCTGTTATTGAACCAAAGTCTTCTTTTGCACAGTTCACACTGGCTTAAAAACAGTTCATTTGCTTTTCTGCTTTAACATCCTTGAGTGTTATTGATTTAATAAGGACACATCTTAAGGGAGCATGGTTTTCCTCAGTTCATCTCATTAATGAGCTCAAAAGCCTGTGTTTGCATGCACAACTTGTACTCTCCACACTGATGAGGAGGTACAAGAAAGACAGGATGATGAGCACATGCGCCTTCTGGTGCTTACTACAGACAGCATGATGTGCATGAAGTAAGAGACTGATGCAGACACGGACACTTGAAGACGCAGACAGACACACTGAGAAACAAACAGTACAAGACAGAGAAAAGTCACGCACATAAACACTGAGACAAAGAGAACCGGGACATGTACTTGTGGAAGATGACTCAACATGTGTAATGATTTTGTAGGAAATTCTCTATGACATTGCGCGCTGGCACAGTCCGTCTACCCCTCACACACGCATTCACAGAGGCAGCAGCATCTTTCAGCGTCTGTCCAATTGTCACCGACAAAGACGCCTGTTCTTCAGCATCTTGCTCACCTCCCCTCTCCGACATTGCTTTTCTCTTTGTCTTCCAATGTTCCCTCCCTTTTTGCCAGGCTGTGGCGTCACCTCTTCCGCTTAACCATATACTGCTGCTGTCGCTCCACACACTGGCACACAGTCAGCAGCACAATGGCTACTGGAGTGACATGTAATTAGCTTCTTCTTCTTATAAGGCAACAAGTTGTTGAGTTCCTAAAATGCTAGACAGCCAGTTCGGGAGGACGTCATCACCTTTGTGTTATTATTTTCCGCATTTTTTACTTGTATGCTAAAGTAGTATCCACTTTATAAGTGTTTAATAGTGATTTCTCATCATTCTAGAGGAGAAATAGTATTAACACAAGCTAATTAAAATATATTAAAATGTTTCCCTTCCTTCATTTTAAGGAACATTCATTGTACAGGGCTGCATTAACCTGCCAGGGGGCTGGCAGGGGGTGATCTCTGGGCCCTGAATGACACCCCCATTCTGCTCACTATTTGAGCATCATATATGTACTCTGTTGTCTTTAAAGGAGCACTCCACCAATTTTACACAGGCAGCTTAGTTTACTCAGTATAAGGAGTAATAGTGTGTGAAAGCAGTTGTATTTTCTGTGGCTCTGGAGGAAGCTTTCTAAGGTAACTATGACGATGTTATCAGCAGTTAATTAGAAAGTAGACTATTAAAGGCAGCTTCATTATATTCTGCATTATAGTCTGTATTTATATATGCATTTATATGCCTTAACCAGATTCCATGCGATTAACTACATAAAAATACGTATTTTTGTTTTGAAATATGCAAATGTAACCATGTTTCAACTGAAATAAAAACAGTATTCAAATTTTAAAACATGGCGCCTCTACAAAACAAGGTCTCAAGATTCATTTGAAAGTAAATTGCAGGAGCCACCTTAAAGGTTTCTTGCAAACAAGCAACAGTTATGTTTAGATTTGTTTTTTCTCACGAGAATATATTGTGTGTATCTTTTTGTGTGGAGTTCAAATCATTCCTCGTAAAACATTTGGTGAGATTCTTTAGAAGTTGTGCACTGTTTACATCATGTTTGATTGCTTGTAGTCCACCAACTACTGCTAATTTCCACCAGAATACAATGAAACTGATGGCAGAAATATGTGTAATACAAATAATGCAAACAAAATGGGAACCCACTTATAAAAACATTGCACCACAGTGCCAGTAATGGCCAAAAGCTCCACAGGGTAGGCCCCCAATCTCAGCCTATATTGTGATTTTATGGGCTGAACTGGCACACTTTGAACCTGGACTCTATGGGCCCCTTGAGGATATGGCAACCTCATAATGCTGCTCTCAATAGTCTCTGTAGATAGTCCTTAGGATAATATCCTTTGTACTGGGAGACATACAGTCTGCAAAGAGAATTTCTTTAAAGGCTGTTGAACAACAGAGTGGTTGAACTCGCTCTGCTTTCTATGGTCAATGCAACTTCCTCTCCTCCTCTTTCATCACCAGCTGAACAATTGTGTAACACTCAGCCATATGTGTTTGCATGTGTTCAGATCAATATTGTCCACTCTCCCTCCTCCTCCTCCATCCTCCCTCTCTCACACACTCACTCCATTTCTCTTCCCAACTCATCTGCTCAGTGTCCTCTCACTGCTCTCACAAATGACCAAAAACATGAGAGCATTTCCTCTGACTCTCACTCTCTGTCTCTATCCCAGTCTCTCTATTGATATCGCTATCTCTGGCATGCTTTATAAGGTGTATGATTTACAATTAAATTTGATCTTAAAGCCTGGGAAAATAAAGAAAAGATTACCTGTGCATATCTGCATGCAGACAGGTGCATATGCAGAATAACTGATGCTAAATTATTATAAAAAATACTCACAATGTCATCACTGGCAGATTTGGTAAATAGCCATGTTTCTGTGTAACAACCCCTATAAGGCATTTAATTGAACGAATGGAAAGGAAAGCCTCCCAGCATGCACTGGTGCTTGACTTATGGTCAAGTATTGATTTACTTGTTTATCTACACTGATGTTGGTGTCACTGTGTTCTACATTGTTTTTACTGTTTCCACACTGACATTACTGTTAAACTGTTACAAGTGAATGTGGTTACACAGTGAGTGATGACGTGCACAGCAGGTGACGTTTGACGTGGGTGGGTTTTTCCCATCTTCGTCTACATGCTATGGAGCAATGTTTCTATGAGCTCCAGTTGAATTTGTATCTTGGACACATATGAGAATGCACATGCTTGCACAGTAACACAAAGACAGGCGACAGTTGCAGCAATAATATGCAAAGTGATTCAGCAATGTCAGTGAAGGAAAGGAAGAAGAGTAAAATAATAGCAAATATCAATTAAAAAAAAAAAAAAGCACAATTTAAAATGTTTTAAAAGCCAAATATAGTATCGCCCATACAATCTAACAATGTGTCATATATTTAAGCCATATCCCAACACAAGGCTAGCATTGTTTTTTTGTTCAGTTCAGGCCAAAAAATTCTAAGAACAAATGTGCTGCAATAGGCCAACAGATTATAGGTTCCACAGAAATCAGAGCGGTTGGTTCTTGAGCCATGGGGCTCAAAAACTGTTGTGGCCTCAGAGAGGAAATGTAGGAAATGCATTGATAACATTTTCTTGGAACGTTTCCCACAGTGAGAAATTATTTTCACAGCAGAGGATATAGTGATTTTCTTATCATACATGGACCACATACGCAGTCTGCACTTGGCAACCTTCCTCCTTTAAATTGTGCTTCATCTGCAGGGGACAGTGATCACTTATCCTGTGTTTGATCAGAATTTTGCATTGAGGACAGATCCAGAAACAGCCAGGTCATATTGTCTGTGTTGAATCATTTAGTTATTCGTTCTTTCCTCTGATCTGCAGCAGTGTTTGTCTTGCTCCACCATCCTCTCTGTCTCCATCTGTCTCTGTTGTCAGTTTGATTTCGTTCTCTGAAGTTTTATTGGCATGACTGCAGAAGTGCCAAAGCTCACTGTAATGGCATCAACTTAAGTTCACAGGTTTATTCTTTTTCCCAAGTTCTTTTCTCACATTTCCCACACTTACTTGCTTCACGTCATCATCCCCTCCAAATGTTGCCTGAGCTTGTTGTATGTGCGTCTGTGTCTACGTCTGTGTGTGTATTTTCTCTTTAACACTTCCCCCAGGTGTAAGGTCTTGCTTTTGAGGTTTTGAAAATGATCCTTCTCCTACTTCAAGGTGTTCTATCTTTTCCCTCTGTGTCTTTTAAATACTTTTCATTTAGCCAACCTTTTAACATGACTGTTCTGTAATAATATTTGCCTAATCCATTATGCATCTCATCAAGAACAAAAGCGCACAGATGGCAACATTACACTGAGGAGGAAAGTAAATGATCCTGGTTTAATATCTGCCTCCAATAGCCACCTTGAGTGTGAATGAATAAATTAATTCATGAGTGCATTAATGGAGCCATGAAAAGAACATAATGACAAACCAAAGGTAAGCAGCACCAACTGCACAAGAGTATATAAGAATATCAGATCTAACAGGCCTGTGAAGGTGAGAAAAACCCAAGAGAGAAAACCTGTGAAGAAAGAGCATGGGATCATCACCAGTACAATGGCTGCCTGGATAATGCCTGGACAATGAGAGGAGAATAGTCAGAAGAACCGCAAAGAAAAGACAGGAAAGACCAACAGCCGACTACACACACAAACAACACAACAACCTCAATCCATCGGTGAGGAACAGGTAGTGTGTGTGGAGCCACATGCAGACAGACGTCAGCGATGTGACACACTGTGGCGAAGAAGAATCCCTGAACTCCTTTTTTACAATATTAAAAAGGTTAAATACTTTCATATTTTGCGTGTGAGTTAAAAAAAAGAGTTGAATCAAGTTTTTTTCTGTAAGGTTCAAAAGATGCTGAGTGATACATCTACATTTTTTTGATATTCACATATCAGGAAAATGTTAATAACCTCCATTTTCTTCTGGAGATACAGTCAGGATGGCTCTATGATTTATACTTTTGATAATCTGGCTATGAATGATTTGGCTGAGACATACTAAAGGCACACCACTTAAAGGGACACCATTTTTAAATGAAAACACTCCAAAAACAAAATACACAAGAACACTGAACCACAGTTCCAGTGAACTCAACGCCAGTGCTGGGCAAGTTACCTGAAAACTAATCAGTTACTCATGAGTAACAGATTACCCAGCAGCAGCAAAAACGATTACTTATATTACTCCTTATTTTTATGTCATTATTCAGCCCAGTTCTGTTAAACTGGCTTTAAACAGCTTTAAGTCTTCACAAGTCACATACACACACACACACACACACACACACACATCAGAGTCTGTGGTCAACACGTGCAGAAAAATAAAAAACAAAACATTTTGGTTTAAGCAACCAGTGGAAGTGAAAACTTCTGAAATTTGAAATAAAGTCAAAATATTGCAAGTTTTCACGCTCGGCTGAGGTCAGAAAGTTGCTGTATCGATTAAAGAAAATGCGACGGAAGCAGACTCAAGACGTACAACAGGCGTGTCGCTTCAGCGTCCCCTGAAGCTTCTGCTCCACTGGAGAAATGAAAAATAGATGCAGATGAAAACATTAGATCTGTGTGAAGTGATGAGGAGACTGTAACTTTCCTCCAAATGATACATGAAACAAACAGAAATGTTATATTTACACCAGATTCCATCAGAGATGTTGAGAACCGCTGTACTAGATGATACAACCCCTCGTTTTTGGCACGTTACTCCTCCCACAGTAAGCGTGCAGGTAGAAGAGCCACCTCCAAACGTGACAGCTGCCAAAAACTGCAGAGACAGAGCAGCAACTTGAAAGTACTTGGCAGAGCTGTCACCTGAAAACTCAACACCATCCTTGTACATTATCCAGGCTGCCAAATATAGACACCATCATATTCAAGCTGTGAGACAGCATAAGCTGTAATCTGCACACACTGCACAGGAAGTGGGAAAGACTGGGATCAGTAAGGTCCTGGGCGGTAATTTTGTGCCCCAGGGACCTCTCACAGGTTTGTATGAATCGTTGTCTGATCTCATCTAAAGGCATAATTTCAAACAGCCACACTGAAAGGCGGGATGAACAGCCAGCAGTCACAGAGATGAGTGAGAAATGCCAATCATTCAAAATGGGAAACAGTGTATATATTACATACATATCCAGAAGGTCCCTCCTAGAAGGCCCTCATGGTGTTGCACTTAATGAACTCAAACACATGTGCTCAGTTTTGAAGGTTCCTCTTCAGCATTTGGCCCTCGTGAAGGTGGAAATATAAGACTGTAGACACACACGCACACGCATGCACTCCTCTCATCCTCATTTTCAGGTTATTGTGGATACTGCCCATTATCTACTTCACTCAGGATTCAGACACTTTCATTTGGATCTGTATCAACCACTGACACGCAGCCAGACAGAAAGCATTCAGTCCTTGTGACGCCTCAGTGGCACCACATTTACAGGCGATGGACTGGTGAATAAATACATGAACAAACAACTATTAATGGATGGATTTATTACTTTCCCACAGGCTGTTTCTTCTAAGGCCAGTCCTCCCTCCTCTCCCCTCCATATCTTCACCCCTAGCCACCACCCTCCCTCCTCTCCCCTTGCATCCGTCTGTTCCCCTTTCATCTTTTATTTTTAACCCTCAGGCATGCCTCATACGTGACGCAGATGGGCACGTAATACAGACTCAGTAAAGTAAAGAGGGAAAGGCCTGGGCTACAGGCAGACAGAGACTGATATGAAAGAGGAAAACAGGCAGACTCAAGGGGTCTTGTTTGGGAGACAAGGAGGGAGAAAGAGTGAGATAAAGGCCTGGGGCGAGGATAGGTGGTGAGACAGAAAGAGAGAGGGGGGTGGGGGGGGGGCAGAAATATGATTATCTTTCATTTTACACATTATCCAGTAAGAAATAGGTAGCCTTCCTAAAACTTGTCATCTGTCACACTGCTGAAATACCTTCCGGCAACATTTTCAATCCCCCGCTGTGGTGTAAACCATGTCAAAAAACTAAAAACATAACCTGCGTTGTATTATTCCCACTTCTTCCCTCTCCTTCTCTACCCCATCTATCTTCCTGAAAGCTCGAAACACCCACTCATTTGTCTGAGCAGAAAGAAGAGGAGTTACATATCAATCTTACATCACTCAACAGTCAGCCTGAGACTGTTCATACAGGCACTGAATGAGAAGCAACACGGCGTGACGCACAGCAACTGTCAGAGTGAAGTGTTTATGTACTCGTGTGTGTTTGCATATGTGCGTGTGAGTGAATCAAAGTGTAAATATGTGCAAATGAATTTAGGCATAATTTGTTTGGCTGCAGAACAGATCAAGGCAAAAAGTAGTTCCACAGAATCACACAGTGCAAAGATTCCTTTTCTTTCCACATGGTCCAACGCTTTCCTCTCTTCCCTCCAACTTATAATAATGAGATAACATTACTCATAATTGGACAATGAGACTAAAATTGTCAGTCCACTCCTACTCAACATACGTGTGCAAGCTGTTTTCAAACTTATACATCACAATCCCTGCACATAACAATGGCAGCATCCTAATCACTGCCAATTGTAATGATTAATGTAGCTTCATGTAGGACTATATTATTCAAATATCACAGTAAAATTAGTACCGATGACACATTCGATTGCTGCCAAAAAAAAAAAATCTGTGACTTTGGTAGCGTAAAACGTTTCAGAGAATCATCTGCTTGTTGATTCTATTTTATCTGCCTGTAACTCTGACTAAACTCATTAAGCTTCCTGAGAAACACTTGCAGTGCAGTAAATATGGAGGACCAAACGTGACTAATAACAAAAAACATAAATACGCATGGTCAAATACACTGACAAATAAATTGAAATAAAGAAACAAATAAATGCATGTTAAAAAAAAAAACAGAAACACAATTAAACAGTACAATTAACAAGTAGAATGGGCCAATAAATTGACAAAACGTGATGCAACTATGTTTGTAGAAATAAAATTTGCAGAATGTATTTTTCTTTAGCATTTGATTTTCTTGATGGATGTGGCTTGATCTGTTGCACAGGTTTTACTAGGAGGGCTTAAGGGTTAGGGTGCATTCCATCAAGTAAATCTTGCTGTCTTTTGAATTGACCAACTGTAAATAAAAATATAGATTAAGTTATGGTTTCCCACACAAAAATAAATGGAGGTGTCTTCCACCAATCAGAGAATGGGGTGGGGGGGTAGCACTTGTTAGCACTTATAAGGTTTATTGCTGTGAGCACACATGATAAAGGCATTGGTTATACCTGTGTACCTCGATGAACAAAAGTTGTTTTGATGATTCAATTCCACTGGATGACGGCCTCATTCATTCAGTTTTTCCCGTTTTATTCATTCACTCAATTTTATGTTTAGACTTATTTTTTTAATTGAAGAGTCGGGTTTGGGCTTCCATAAAGCAGTTCTCAGGGTATTCACATGGGCTGTTGTACTTACCTTCTCATTAAATTCCAAAGAAACTACAGGCTTCCATTGTAAAGGAGCCGTATATCCTCTCTTTTCCACAGAATGAAAATAAAGTGTTGTGGTTACCATCCATCCATCCATTATCTATACCGCCTATCCCTTTCAGGGTTGCGGGGGGGCTGGAGCCTATCCCAGCTGTCAATGGGCGAGAGGCGGGGTACACACTGGACCGGTTGCCAGTCGATCGCAGGGCAACACACATGACAAACAACCATTCACACACACACTCACACCTATTGGCAATTTTAGAGTCACCAATTAACCAAATGAGCATGTTTTTGGTCAGTGGGAGGAAGCTGGAGTACCCGGAGAGAACCCACGCATGCACGGGAAGAACATGCAGACTTCGAAAGGCTGCTGTTGTGGTTACATTAAATCCATTTCTTCAACCCACTGAGGCTAGTGCTTGAATGATTTCACCCCCCAGGGACAGGGAACATGAACTGACAAAGACAATGTGAGAACATGCTCCATTATCTCCAGCAGCTTTCGATAGATATGAGCTTTAATCGGTGGTGGTGAATGACCTCCTGTCTGAGCATCCCATCAGGTCATTAGAGCTGCTGAATCACCACATGGTGAGAGAAGTGTAATGCTGGAATTGGAAATGAGAAGGTGGAGACTGGGCGGATATGTATGTGTAGGAGACTCTGTGTGTGTGTGTGTGTGTGTGTGTGTGTGTGTGTGTGTGTGTGTGTGTGTGTGTGAGAGAGAGAGAGAGAGAGAGAGAGAGAGAGAGAGAGAGAGAGAGAGAGAGAGAGAGAACTGGTATTTATCACGTTGTGGGGACAAAAATCTGTTTACACAGTCACATTGTGCAGACTCGCCTCCCTTATGGGGACAAAATGCAGGTCCCCTTAATGTAGATCATTAAATTTTAGGGTGCAGACTGAGGATAGGGTTACGGGTTAGGGTTAGGGTAAGGCTCCAGGAAATGAATGTAAGTCTATGTAATGTCCGCACAAGTGATATAAACATGTGCGTGTGTGTGTGTGTGTGTGTGTGTGCGTGTGTGTGTGTGTGTGTGTGTGTTGTGTGTGTGTGTGTGTGTGTGTGTGCGTGTGTGTGTGTGTGCATGTGTGTGTTTCAACCCCCCCCCTGCTCTCTACAATTGTTTAGCAGTATTGCACCGCAAGGAGTCATTAAGCTCTTATAAGCTATCCCATAATGCTCTCCTGCTGAAACAGTCCCAATTCACAGAATGACATCAGCAGCAGGGCTTGAAATAAGTGTGGCCACATGTGCTTGTATGTGTACGTGAGTGTGCCGGCTTGTGCTTGGTACACTCATATGAGCACCCGTGTGTGTGTGTGTGTGTGTGTGTGTGTGTGTGTGTGTGTGTGTGTGTGTGTGTGTGTGTGTGTGTGTGTGTGTTAACTTGTGCGTACTTGCATGTGTGTGCGTGTGTGTCAGTCTGACGTCAATACTCCTCCGATCCATATTTAACTACATAGTGAGGAAGGCTCACAGCACCTTGTAGGTGTCTTATCTCGACATATTTATAGATTGAACTAAACTGGGTGCTGGTGTGACAGGTGAAGTGTGCCTTTCCCTCTCAAGTTTGAAGGGAGGAAGAGGCCAGGCTGCACTGAGAGATTTTATTTCTGGAGTGGGACTGCATGGGAATGTGTTCTGCAAGAATCAAGTTTTTTTTTGTTGGGGTTTTTTTTTTGTTTTTCAGAAGCATTTCAGAAAGGGATAAAAAAAATAAGGAGGAATGTGCTGAAATGGGTGCATCATCGCATATGAAAAAAAAAACCCTCGAAAAACCTTTTGTCCCAGTTACAAGAACAACCAAGAGGCTTGGATTTTGCTTTCAAGTGGTGAAAAAATGATGTGACATCATGAAGAGCTATCGAGAGGAGCCGCTATAATGGGACTTAACAGCACAAAAAAGTGAAATGTCAAAAACACAAATAGGAAACATCAGATGAAAGCAATGAGGCTATAACTCATGTTTCCATTGGCGTCATAATGTTCACTTTTTCTCAGCTGGATGACCTCTCCCCATTCCTGTTTTGCTATTTCTGCTGCTCTCTCCGCCTACATGTTAGTGTGGTGGCGACTGCCTGCCACAGCTGTATCCGCTGTATCAGGGAAGTCTCCTTGTATTGTGCAATATTCAGTCATATAATAACAGAGAGTTTCAATGTGTTCTCATAAATGAATGGCTCACGCCTGCCAATCAATTAGCCGCCAGAGCAGAGCACCAAAGGAGGTGGAGCCACATTTCAATCTTCATTTCCCTCATCCTGGCGGGAAGGATTCATTTAATAACACTATGACAAAATTGTATATGTCACATGTTTTCAGTCAGGCACGGCTACTTACTTTCAATTCTGCTCAGCCACTATTGCTGTGGAGAAGAAGACAGCGAGAATGAAGCAACGCTGTATCAAATTCAGAGGCTTTTTTGTCTTTTGAGCAAGGACAAAACAGTGCACCTCTGATGAATCCTTCAAGCACTGACCCAGAATCAAAGTGAGTGGATAGAAAATGCAAAACCTATTAATTATTAACAGGAGCCTACAAGGCATGAATTCAAGTTTCAGCTTGTTGTTAGAGGTGCAGGCAACAGAATTTTAAGTGAGTGATTGGATGTTTTTTACAGCAATACTCTTTAGGAGTTGTAGTCAACTAACCTCCTACAGGTTTTATGTATGCCTTTGACTTTTCAATCAGTGAGACTGATTTTTATTTTTTATTTCTTTAACACAGGTGCTGTGTTTTATACTGATGATTCAGGCAGGGAAGCTTCGTGTTCATCCAAGTCTCACAAGTGCTCCAACACTGTCTTATAAAATATCACAGGTTTCCTTCCAGAAACCTGGACATTCAAAATACCTTCCCACATTGATACTCTGTTGGAGTAACAAACAGTTGGCTAATGTTGTTCAGTTCGCCATCAAAATGTTAAAGAGTTCCTTGAAAGAAGAAGTGGTGGTAACCAGGAATTTAGTGAGTTGGTGTGACTGATTCAATGCAGTTGCACAAAGGTGCTTCCTGAATTAGCGTGTGATATTTGGGACACTGTGTATGAACTTTAACCCCCTTTGCAGAGCGAACACACATTTGGAATTGGCGCGTCATTGTATTACATTGTGTGATGTTTTCTTTTTGGAGTGAGTACTCCTTTTGTTGCATTTCAATAGAAAGTGTATGGTCAGCAGTTGGTATGGGAGATAAAAAAAAGCAAATGAAAGGACGTAGTGAATCATATTTATGCACTTTCATTTATGGGCTAACAATGAATGACTGATAATCTAATGCAGTTTACAAAAACTTGCCTCATTGTATTTCCATCATTTGAAGCACTTGCAGCAAATTAAAAATCCTGTTCTCTAACAGTCTAATCATCACCGACGTCACACCTCAGATAAACCACACCATACATGAGTGATGTAGTTTGATGTTTTTGAATATTTGATATGCCACAGAGGAAGTACGTACTACATAATTGATCATACTTTATTAAAAGAAGGTCCATTTTGGTGCTGACGTTTGCAGACCACACTGTCATCAGTGTTCTCTTTGAGAAAGATAAATAATGTATGAAATCGGTCCATCATAGAAAGCTTCAAAGCATAATGTGCTGTTTTTGACAGAGTGCTCCGGTAGAGGAGTTGGAGTGCTTTCTTCTTTCACACATTAACAATGGTGGTCCAGATTGTTTTCCATCAGTAAAAATCAAATCTTTCTCTGCAGCAAGCATTATGTTGAGTTGATCACACTGTGAGTGGACTGAGGATAGAAACTGCAAACTACCTCAAGATGTCCTCCAACAATAACAAATCCAGTCAGTTCCTCAAGTAAGTTGATAAAAGCACATTTATGTCTTAGAGATGAAGATGACAGATGTCCAATAAAAAAGTTTTCCAGTTGAAAATGATAGAAACCCTAACTGCTCATTTGAGCATGGACAGATTACTACATCCAAAGACTTAAAGGGGTTAGACAGTCGTGTCTCAGCTGCTAACAGGAAGAGACTTAACAGAGTCCACTCAAGAAAGCTGGAGGATGTTTAATCTTCACAGTGCGGAAAGACGTACCTGCAGAGCTTGACTCTAGAAGGATGGTTTCACATTCATCTGCTGAAAGTGGAAGGTGTCTCTGTGCTCACCGTAAGTCTGAGGTTAAGACGTGCACGACCTTCACTCCAGCTCGGGTTTGCCAGGGTGTGCCAAGATGTTGTTGTGCCCGAACAGAGCACTGAAATCTTTGTTTATTCAAACGGGCTACCTTTCACTAGCCCGTAGTCAGTGTGCTACATTCTATGTTTTGCATTATTGCAAGATGCTCACATCTGGAAAGCAGAGTAGGTTATGCACAACGGAGGTTATTTTGAATAAATCTAACAAAAATGCTGCTTTAGCTACGTCACTGTGTGCTTCAAATGTTGGCACATGTAGTTTTCCTGAGGCACGCCCAAAGTGTTCCTTCTGGCTACCAGTGTATGTACGAACATGATTTGTTACATCACAACTAATTTGGAGCCAATCACAGTTAAATATACAACACACACAAGTGGGATGTGGAAACTTGAATTGATTGTTTTGTGTTTAGTAGTTAAACTTTTGAATTTGGCATATTCATTGGCTCTGAGCTTTTCAGTGTAGAAGCTGACATTTTTCAGTTTTTTAATGAGGTAATTGCAGCAGACTATTTTTATGTCTTAAAATCATGTCTCTGAGGGGATTTTCACTATTGAGTCTCTTCATCTGATCTCATTTTTAGTCTCATTTAGTTTGCATTAATTTTACCCTTCATAATTCAGATGTTTTAAATAATTTAACTTTGTTTTGAGAAGCATTTTCTGTTGTCTTTTTGTCTCCAGCGTAGACAAAATACTTCAGACATCATCTTTTTTACTCCACGCATTCTTCCTTCTTGTCAAAACCTGATGCGTGCATAACCCAAAATGAAACTTGACCAGTGACAGGTGCAAAGTGCTCACTAGTGTCTCACTAGTCGGGGCTAATGTCACCTCAAACCTTGAGCTTCAAGTAGAGATGAGGAGCAGCTGCAGTTACAAATGTCTAGTTTTCAGCCGCAACTGATGCTGACTCCAGTGACATCACTTGAGGACATTTGTTAGTCTTCACACAACTTCCTCTGTGGCCAGAGAACGCTTTCTGCAACAGTTTTCTCATATTCAGTAGTACTCCCCAACAGCTGCAAAGAGGCTTTGATGTGTAACATCATCGAGTCAACACAACACCATTAACACAACATCGACATTTTATCTCCTTTTCAGTGTATATGGTCAATTAATATTTTCACATCCGATGGATCCATCACTAAAAAGGTCTGCAGAGGTGACGGGAGCTACAGAGTTGGGTGATAATTCTGCGTGGATTTGTCACTATGAGCAACTATTGTAATAGAAAAAAAACTACTGACTGTAGCAGCTTTAAGTTCAGGATCTATTTTTAACCAATAGCACAAAGGTAAGCATGCAAGGTAACGTAGAAAATAATATTCTAAATGACCGCTAGCTAAGTAGTGGGGGGAACCTTTATGTGTTTCATAATCCGTCCATGCACTTGGAACAAGTGTTTGACGCATATCTGTGAAATAAGACGTCATTTCAAGTGGAACCAGATGTGAGATACTTTATTGGGGTTTAGGCTTGATGTGGCTGCAGGATCTGAGCACAGAGCTTTTACCAGCATGTCTCCTGTTGTGGTTTCTTCTGTTTCAGTTCCCCCACCACACAAACACACAAATCCACACTGGTACCTGGGTCAGTCAGCCTCTTGTGGGCTTATTGAGGGCTGACGCTGGTGTGATGTGAAAGAGAAGTTTGAGGGGGAGAGAGGGAGGGAGGGGAGGAGGCAGAGGTAAGTGGTAAGAAGGGAGCTGACAAACAGAGATGGTGCAAGAGGGAGAACAAAAATGGTTTATTATCAGATAAAGTCTCAATGGTCTGTGTAATTATCTCCTCCTTCCCTTTGAATAACTTCATTGGTCGCTGGATTACGATGTTCCAACAGCTAAAAATAACAACCCACTGTATTCCCTCCACCTTGCACTCAAACTGCCAAGTGACTTTGGGACAGAAGTGAAATATTACACCCTCTCCCTCCTCCTCTCCTTCTTCGCTCTCCCGCCTCCGCCTCCCCCTCCATGTCTCTGCCCGCCCTCCACTTCCTCTCCTCCAATCCCTCTCTTCCTCGCTCTCGCCGGGTTTCACTTGGAGGACATGGTGTAGCAGCCGTGTGGGTGCCACTGCATGTCGCGGATGCGCCTAATGGACTGCATCTGGGGGCAGCGGGCGCCAAACTCATTGAAATGCCTGAAATCACCCTTCTCCAGCAGGTACTGGCTGCCACGGTAGCCAGGGAACTGGTAACCCACCCAACTGTGGAGAGATGAGAGGAAGCGCAGAGGGAAGGGAAGAGAAATTACATTTTCAAAGCGGGGATAGAGTGCAAAGTTGCATGTGTGATGATGAGGAAAAAGGTCCACGACTGAACAGAGAAAATTCAAAATGGATTAAGGATAGAAAACAAAAGGTTGAAAGATGAGTAACAGACAATTCAAATGCTAGAAACACAGATGTGGACATATCAGCAAGGATAAACATTTGATATATGAAGACACTGATCTATGTGTCATGCTATCAGGTGCAAAACCACAGGGCAGACTGCGTCCCAGCTGCTTGTTTCAGGCAGCAGGGGACAGAACAAATGAAGTAATCACAGCATTTGGGAAACAGTGTCTGCTGCTCTGACACAGGCAGAGATTCTGAGCTGCTGACGTCCAACTGTCTCACGTCTTTCTGAACTAAGCTGAGTGGCTTTCGGCTTAATTTAGCATACGGGCATGAAAGTGTTATCGATCCTCCCATGAAAGCCTCAGCAAGAGAGCTAATAAGTGTATTTCCCATAAGTATTCTTTTAGAAAAGACCGGAAAAGGCTTGTAACACCCAAAACTCACGTTCCACAGCTGACCATGATGCTGCCCACTCTGTCGGTGAAACCGTAGGAAAACAGGCTGGGGACATCATCGTCCATGATCTCCATCTTACGACCCTTGAACTCTCCGACCTCATACAGGCAGATCTTGTGCTTCTCGGGGTCCTAGAAGACAGTAGGGAAAGAAAATTAGGGGTAAGCAGTAGAAATGACGCAAGATGGAAGATGAAGGAAAGTAGAGCAAGCTGTGCGGGTTACCATGCGGACAGGCCTGAAGGACAGCAGGTAGTCGTTCTTCTGGCAGTTGCTCCAAGAGTCCCAACGGGGATACTCACCCTTCTCCAGGATGAACATCTCACCACAGAAGTTCATCTGCTCAAAACCCACGAAGCTGGAGGGGGGTCACAGAGAGGAGAGGGGAGGACGGCCATGAGCTAAGTGTGTCTTTTAAAGAAGCGGACCACTGACTTTCCACATGAAGATCAGTTTAGTCACCATGAAGGGTTATATTCAGCCTCTGAAAACCGTTCTATGAGCTTTCCAAAGTTTAGGAAAAAACAACCCAGATGACATCATCAGGGTAAGTCAGCGTATCTCAGCCTGCCAGATTTTAATCTGTCTCCTGTGAGTCCCCCAACTCTATGGAAGTGCAATACAAAATCACTACATGTCCCCCTTGAAAACTTTCTCCTCATCGCCTTCTATCTTTGATTTTTAGTTTTCCACATCTTTACGTGATCACTGCATTATTTTCACTGCTGTTTGTCGCAATATCCTGTTATATATACAATAGTATCCTGTTTTTAGTTTAGGCACTGAAGTGTAGGCACTCTCTGCAAATCACTCAGGATAAAAGCATCAGCCAAGTGCCTAAAATATGAAGTGTAAAATGTCACATAATGGGAAGGTGCAGTAGCGATATCACCTGCTCTGTGCTCTGTGCTGTGGGTGCTGGGTACATTATGTGTGCTTCGATGAGTGGCTGAGTGCGTGCATGCAGCTGTACAGGCACAGGCTACTTACGGTCCACAGTCGACGCGCAGGGAGCGCACCCTGTCCATTCCCATGTCACACACATTCATACACTCGCCGTTGATCTCAATACAGCGGCCCTGGAAGTTCTCCTGGTCATACACACACATCTGGATAGTGGGAGTAAAGTAAAGAGAAAGTGAATGGGCGTGAGAGAGGAGGTCACAGAGGTGGTTTCAAATCAAGAGCAGCACCGAGGAGAGGTGAAATAAGATGGAGCAGAGTGTGGCAGAAAAAGTGACCCAACAAGAAACAGTCAGAGTAAAACGAAGTCATTGTGTTGTCATGACAGCTTTCTCCTCAGTGACTTAACACACACACAAGCCTCACACAGCGTTTCTCTGCCAGTTGGAGTCGAACCAGCAGGTCGTGATTTGCCCAGAAGGTAAACTGTTAGTGAGGCCAGCTGCTTCACACACTGTGGAAAGACTGCACGGTATGTTTGTGATGTTGATCATCTGGTGTACATGTGGAGTGTAGTGTATGAGTGTGCATACGTGTATGTGTGTCTGTGTGTGTGTGTACTGTACCTTGTAAGACATCATGCCCATCTCAGACATCTTGTTCTGAGCCGCCTTCCCATCAGTCTGGGAAGCAGACTTGGATTTCTCTCCAGACATGATGACTGAGAAGAGAAGATGCTTTGAATCACTTTTTAATAGCTGTCTTTTATGATCACATTAAGGGTCTGTATGAAAGTTACTTGCACATGTTAAAAAGCAAAACCCTCTCTAGTGATGTCAGTATTATGTTTGCTAGGAAGCAAATTCTGGCACTCTCCAATTCAACTGAATATATTATTGGACTCATAATATCAACATGGCTACCAAACTACACAATATAAGCTGAATTAGCTAAATGATGGCAAACATAATAACATGATGCGTCCTGTTAGCCAGATATTGCAGCCAAGCTGCCACATTTTATCTGAAAAGTTTACCTTTTTACACATTTCACTTCCCTGTAGTGCTGCTCTCTGTTAAAATACAGAGTAAGACGTGGTGATTGCTAGAGGATAGTGACAAACGTGAGATCACTAAACACCCTCTCCCAATCTCCCAGCAGAATGAAAGATTTACATTTTCTTCATCTTTCCTAACCCCCACCCACACACGCCTGATCATTTCTCTACAGTCCTTATCAAAGCTCACAGCAGTTCAGACTTAACCACACAAATCGCTACCTTGTCACTTGTTTTGCTGTACACTGACATTTATAGTAGAAACCCGCAAACCTTTTCAATCAAAAACCATCAAAATAACCAAAATGAAGTCAGTCCTACAAAAAACATAAGAGATTTTTTTAAATAAAACTTTTGATAAGCTGGAACTCTTTTCAGGTTCAAGCCCTAAACTAAAAAAGGAGAACCCGTGCAGTTTAAGCTGCATTTGTGGAGACAGCTTGAGCAGATTCTAGCATTATATTCAGTAATTCATGCTCAAAATAAACTGTTTATTCTGAATGTGACAGACTTAAACAGGCTGTGGTGCATTTACTGACAGCCATCAAATTGTAAATTCACATTTCATCGACAGTGTTTGACAGATCTTGAGCTCCAGCTGTGATAAAATGTTCTTATTATTAGGTATTACATCAGGTTATTCCTGCTCTCTGCCTGCCGTCTTTCTTTTCTTTTCTCGCTCTGTAAGACGTTTGTCCACTGTCTTACCTGTGGCAGTGTGTGCGTAAAGGAGTAGACTCGGGCCTGAGACTGGTGGTCAGTGTGAGAGTGCGGCAGGCCCCTCGCCGCTTTTATATGCTGGCGCCCAGAGAGTGGGGATTATAGACACAGAAACAAACTCGCTGAGCTCACAGCCCCCACAGAATAGAAATACCCCCATCATCAAAGAGAGAGAGGGAGGCAGAGAGAGAGAGAAAGACGGTCCGGCAGAGAGAGAGAGAGAGAAATATAGGTTGAAAGAAGAGGAGAATATGAGGAAGCGACGAACTGAAAGCCAATGTATATGTGATCGCAGAGAACTTGATGAAAGACAAAACAACTTATGACTTGATCATGACTTGAATCCATGATTTAAAGAGAGTTCAGTTCAATTGAGAGCCTTTTTCTAAGCCAGCCAGGCTGATTAGGTTCACATTTAACAGGCTGTGAGAATTCTTCACTCCTGTTCCCTCCACTGCTGCAATCAAGAGGCGCTGGGACAAATAATAACAGGAAAAGCAATAAGCTCTGAGAAGCAATAACCTGAATGCTCCACCTCTGGGTGAGCAACGTGGTTCAGAGTGTGCACGGACAATAATCAGGATCTCTCTAATCATCACAGTCGGGGAAAACTACTAAATGAAAGACCTCTGCCTTATTCCTCACGTGGGTTTGTAAAATATTGTG
Organism: Chaetodon trifascialis; assembly: GCF_039877785.1. Lineage (NCBI taxonomy): Eukaryota > Metazoa > Chordata > Actinopteri > Chaetodontiformes > Chaetodontidae > Chaetodon > Chaetodon trifascialis. Next base: position 24,584,354 of record NC_092057.1, on the reverse strand, counting down.
GTGGGTGTTAGCTGCAAGTGGAAAGTCCATGAGATGCTTCTCCCAAAGTGCACTCGAGGGAACAAGCCAACTGGACCAATGTAGCTCTGAGCATGGCTGCGCAGGCGAGGACAGGAAGGAATTAAGGTTTACAGAGGTGGAACTGTACTTGACTTGGAGTCAGGGGTCGGCCTCATTCATTTTGCAGTTTGTATTTAAGTGAGCATCAGTGAGAGGCCACTGGAGCGATGGGGTGAACCACACACTGATGGACGTCCTCAGCCGCCACTGAGAGTCACGCGAAGGTAGCAAACAGGGGAAAGGAAATGGGGAGAGAGAGGGGTTTGATGTGCAACAAAGGTCACTGGCTGGAATCAAACCGGCAACAGTTGTGACCGTGAGGCTCGTGTTGCTCCGAGCATTAAGGAGCGTACATGAACACACACTGATGACATAAAACATTCACTTTATGTGAGTGGATAATAAAATCGGCCCTGAAAAACATGACAGAAATTATATCTGAAGCTGTTTAAAACACTTATATTCCTAACAGCAATAAGAAACAATAATGTCAGTAAAGCAATGTGTCTTATGATTAAAGAATCTGTATGCAGCAAATCTTAAGTTCCTGAAATTTGTTCATTCGTAAACTTAAGGCACTTTCAAAACAATTCCTCTCTGGACTCTCAAGGAAGAGAAGTTAGGAAGTCACACTCAGCATATGTTATTTGCATTGCAGCGCACATAAAGCTGACAATCCAGGAAAGGAGTCTTTGACGCTGCATAAATGGCCTTTGAATACAAGGAATGGGACTGTTTGTTTGTCACATTCACATCTGGCACAGCTGGCAGCATGACAGGAACACAGTTTCATCATTTCACATTGTGGTCTTAAGGTAAGCAGTGTTTTTAGTGCAATCTAATGCAGCAGCTCAACTGATGGGAGACGATGAAATAGAGAACATGCCCTGCAGACAGGTCCATTAATCGATATCTGGAGCCTGGCTGAAACACACTTTCAGATTCAGTGAAGGTGTGATTAATGTGAAATGAAAGGTAAACATTTCCAGAAAAGCCTGTCTACATAAGGTTTATCCCACATGGTTCATACGTCTGAAAAGCTGACATGCATATGTGGGCTGCAGTCAGAAGCAAATTCTTCAAAGTGGAGCATCCTGAGGATCTTTCCCACATTAAGTTTATGACGTCAAAGGTAGTCCTCTAAAGCATCACCGTTATAGTGCGGAACGCTGCAGAATTCATGCTGAGTTACACAGGAGACAGCGACAAGACATCTGCGTGTCTGAGAGAATAACACAACTCTTTATACACGAATGTTTCGTTTCATGTTGGCGCAGAATGGTGAAAGAGCAGTGAGTGGGAACATGATGGCAGTCGTGACTTTGCTGTCCATGGCCGATGCCTCTGTGTGTGTCTGTATATGTGTCCGTTTGTGTGTGTCTGCCTGCATGACGGTGAACATGAGGAAGTTGATCTTGATCACTCTTCATGTGCTCTCTAGATGAAATGTGAAGGGTCAAGGCCCAGATGAGACATTTCAGGGGTTACTGTGGCAACTGTGGCCTGTCACTGATTGAAGTGATGGACTCGGGGGTATGTAGTAAGACATCAGAGCAGAAATACTGGATGGATGTGACACAGGTGCAGCTTCATAGACTGACATATTTCAAGGTAGTCACAAAGGGAAATTCTTTTAAATTGCTTTTCTAGCTATTCATTTTAACAGAACGGCTGATTATCGTCATTAATTGAATTCCTCTATGCCAATTTCCTCAATTTTTTGGAGTCACCATTGAAACATGCTCCCCCAACGGCTCTCCAAATCCTCCTCATTCTCTGCCTATAGCCCCGGCCATTGTTGCTCTATACGATGACACTGCTGACCTATACGAATAGACCAACAACAGCACCGCATTCCCCACCATCACCTCTGTGCCTGCCTGTATATGATCTGCTGAGTCGACAGGCCGCATATGGTTACAAAGGTGGGGGGGGGCAGGGGAGAGAGACAGAAAGAGAGAGAAAGACGAGGGGCACAGCGCGAGAGAAAGAAGAGAGAAAGAGTGAGAGAGAGACAGGAGAGACAGACAGACAGACAGAGAGACAGGCATAGAGAGAGCCCAGTTCTCGCTTTTAACACGCTTTTCACGCACGAACATGAGCACAGAGGTGCGCACGTGAGGTTCAATCTCACCTACGTCAAGTTATCACAGTTAGTCAGAGGAATACCGGAACTCTTCTTCATTTTGCCTTTAAACTTAAACCTTTACAATAAGAGCTTTCATAGTTGGAAGTAGTGAAGTGAATAGTGAAGTAGGTTTACTAGCAGAACCCTAGTTAATGATCATTTTCTAATTAAAGTATTATGGGCTAACTGGAGGGCCCAACAACATGTTACACGAATGCTGGCCTTCATAGAAGTGCTAAGCCAACTTTCGGTACATCTCATTATGTGTATTGATTACAATCTGCCACTTAAAGATGTTGTTTATTCTACAAAATCAGTTGAGTTTAGTTACGATGTAAATCAACAAAAAGCAACACGTTCTCACAATTAAGAGGCTGGCACCAGAGAATGCTTAATTTTGCTTAAGAATAAGTGAATTATTTGATTATCAAAGAAGTTGTTGGTGAGTTTTCAGTTGTAAGCCTAAAGAATTAGCCAAATTGATTAAGCTAATCAATTCAGCTGTCATGGGACTAAGCAGCAGTGAATAATAAGACTAGTGCTAGAACAACCTATTTAAGCCTAAACAATTATGAAAGCCTGTTTGTAACAAAAAGCCTAACAAACAGATTTGTCTTGCATTTTTTATGCACCATGCCTTGAGGAACAGGTAATTTAAGGCCAAATTCAAATTTGCTAACTTCAAAATGATATCTGTAGATGACTATGTTTTCCATTTTCAATTTCATTCCCAGTTTCAGTATTTATTAGAGCTTAATTTTGAAACCTCTAACCGGAAGTATCGCCCTAAATTTTAGCCGCTTCACACTTGGCTCTTGGACATCATTAGCATGGTAGGGCAACAGGCGCGCGCACGCGAGCACGACGTTCCCCGCGTGGACGCTGGTATAAAACAGAAGCGCCAGGTTCACACAAAAGTCTGTGGAAAGAGGATTTGGTGTGTGAGGAGCGCGAGGAGAATCCAGGTAAGCAGGAGCGGGAAAATGACCGAGCGGTCCCCGGCTGGACTTTACGGATGAAATGCTGGTTTTAGCTGCTCCTAACCAACACTTTCTAGGTGCTAGCTTGTCATTAAGAGCAGATTGGCTGTACAGGAAGATGAAAGTAAAAATCTTAAATTCATGTTCAGTAAAAGTATGAATGAAAAAAAAAAGTTAAAGACAATTTTTCGTTGTTATCCAGTGAATCAAGGTGAATCTATTTTACTGTTTAAGCCCCTTCTCTGGTTCATGTGCTTTGTTTTTCTTCTTTTCTTTTCCACCTTAGAGATGAATAGAATCACCAGAACACACATGAGCTCACCCATGTACTTCCCTAGCATGGGCACAGCCCCTTTCTTCAAGGTGAATTCACACACACACACACACACGCACACACACAAACAAACACAGACATGCGCACATACATTACTCACATCCCCATGGCTCCCTGCTCTCCTCCCCTGTGTGCAGGTGACTGTGTTCGAGCGAGAGCATTTCCAAGGCAAGTGTCTGGAGTTCACCTCCGAGTGCTGCAACATCCATGACTGCGGCCTGGACAACATCCGCTCCATCAGAGTGGAGAGTGGAGCGTGAGTCACACAGCCTGTACGCCTGCAAGTCTCTGTGGACAGCTGACTGACTCCGAGTCTGTGTGTGTGTTTATGTAAGTGTGTGTGAGACGGAGGTGGGGAGATAATGAGAGAGGAACTAGTGTCCAGGCTCCCACTCTGAGGTCACTCCATCATGCACGCAGGGCGCACCCAGCATGAGCAGCTGTGGGGAGGTTGACTTTTTTTTTGCCACAGCTTCCTTTTTCAGATGAAATGCAGAGGAAGAGTCTTTTCACGCTCACCTCAGGAGTTAAACAAGCCTTTTGACCAACCTGAGAGCTGCAGGTTCACTTTGTGGAGGCTATTCAAAGCTGGCACGTGTGGTCAGCAGTCATCATTGGTCACCAGTGGAATATTGCAGGCCACATGGATGTTTTTATACCTTTGATGAAATGGTGTGACGCCTAGTTTTCTCATACAGAGTACAGGAGGAAAAAAGTCAAGATCCCTGTTATGAAAAGAACACAAAAGAGAACCATCTGGTTTATACCATCAGCACGTTTTTTTTTCACACTGGTAGCTCATTTCCTCCAAAATGTTTTCCTTGATAACATTCGATATTTCTGTATGAATGAGCAACAGTCAAAGCTAAAGCTCTGAAGAAACATCCTGTTATTATTTCTTTATTCAGAGTTTAAGCCCTAAAAAAGCTCAGCTCATCATCAGGACGTTTTGATCCAAGCTTAATTCTGATTGGTCCATGGTAGTATGTGACATCACCTATTCTCAAAGGAGCCAAAAAATGCAGAAATCTCTCATGTCAAATAACTCCAGCAGATTATATGCCACTAATAATCCCTCCAGCAGACTGCACTCCTCACCCTGTCTAATGTCACCTGTCTCTGTTATGTTCAGACTGATTTCAGACATTTGCCGTTTATACTTCCGGTCTAACTGCGTCACTTCTTCCTCTCATGTGTCTAGTTGGGTGGGTTTCGAGCACCATGACTTCCAGGGCCAGCAGTTCATCCTGGAGAGGGGCGAGTACCCCAACTGGGACGCCTACAGTGGCTCTCTGTCCTACCACATCGAGCGCTTCATGTCCTTTCGCCCCATCTATTGCGCTGTGAGTACCTGCTGAGTGTTGGAGGGCTAAACAGAAGTGGGAGAATGAAAGGGAGAAAGAGCTCATGGAAGTGAGAAGATGGTGAGTGGCAGAGGGGAGGGAGTGACCAGAAGAGCAAGCCACACAGCGAGTGACTGAAACAGCTCAGAAGTAGAAATGAGACAAGTCAGTGCCAAAGTCAGCTCGCTCTGTCCCTGTACGCCTGTCTGACAGGCCTAACACGGACTCTCTGTCCCCCCACAGTCTCACCACAGCAGCCGCATGATGATCTTTGAGAGGGAGAACTTCATGGGCCGCAGCACCGAGCTGTGCGACGACTACCCCTCCCTGCAGGCCATGGGCTGGATGATGCCTGAGGTGGGCTCCATGCACGTGCAGTGTGGAGCGTAAGTCTTGCAGTTTGGCTTTTATTGAACAGTATAAAGAGCAGTACAGCATCAGAGAGCCACCAGCATCAGTGGTGCTTTAACCATTTAAAATCCTGACTTTCTTTTCCCCCGTCCTCTGTCTTTCTTCAGCTTTGTGTGCTATGAGTACCCAGGCTACAGAGGCCAGCAGTACATCATGGAGTGCGAAAGACACAGCGGAGACTACCAGCAGTGGAGAACCTGGGGCTCCCACTGCCAGACTCCAAAGATCCAGTCCATCAGACGCATCAGGCACTGACAAGGAGCACATGAGGACGGGCTCAGGCTAACACCTGGACGCTGTGCTTTAGGGGCCTGACTATGAGCCAAAAGCCTGAACATGAGGTTTGGTTCTGAGTTTACGGCTTCATCTGTCAAGACTGCAACTACAACGCAAACCATCAGTGACGTAGCAGCTACCTCTTTACCCCAGCTCATATTCATATTTCTGTTCATACTCATTTTGTCTTAGTACAAGTGAAATAAAGTTCAGATTGGGAAGAGAAGAAGTTCTTTCTGTAATTCCAGTGTGAGTGCACGTTCACAGAGAGAATGTCTGCCGTTATTTCATGGAGAAGAAAGATTGAGCTCAAGTCCCTCAGCACAAACAGAGAAGGCGAGAGAACACTGAACAATAAATGCTTATTACAAACCAGTCTGTGTGAGAAGCTGTTACAGGAAAGATTATTCCTCACCAAAGTTTCTATGGGTGCAGATTCTGCTGGATCAGAATGCGTAACATCAGCACTTCATGTGAGCAAAATACATTGACATTTATTGAGCATCTCAGAACGTTAAACCAGCACAAGGATAAAATGCTTTACATTTGAACATCTACAATTTAAAGCACTTGTAACAACTTAATAATTCAAAGTAATACATCAGTAATCTCACTCCAGAAAGAGATAATTGTTCTGAAAATTGGATTTCTGATGCTTTTACTCTGAAATGTATTTTCTTTTTCAAGTTCATTCTCGCATTTCTAATCTTGCATAAGCAGAAGATTGTGTAATGAAGTAATGAATGTGTGAGTATGTAAATGTACTGTATCACATTAACTGCCATCTAAAGTCCATTTAATCTTGCTATTCTTTGCGTTGGTCAAAAGGTTTCCATGGTGATACGAGAAACAGTAACAGACAGTAGCAAACATCAACGCCAGTTTTGGTGAAATGTACAGGTGTGATTGAGAAAAATACAAAGCGTAATCTGTGAGTACACACAGCAACAAAGGACTTCACCTGGTTTAAGATATCACATAAACTTCACAGGGATCAGTGCAACATCAAGTTTTTCGCAGTAATTTTCACAACAGTGAAATGTTGAATATTCACTAGAGAATGTGGATTTTCCTCCTTCCCAGAGCTGATTTATATAGAAAACAAACTAAAGGAGAACTGACCCCAAGCACCTACACAAAAATATGAACTTCTGACCATCAGTCTGACCATCAGTATGAAAGCATGACTTGCAGTCCAGACATAAGTGCTAATTCTGTTTCTCTTAATGTTGCCTGGATCAAACCAATTCAAAAAAATAGAAAAAAGTGTGCTACCGCCAGGTTCTGTCCAACTAAACGTGACATCATTTCAAATTGGAAATGGTCAGTAAGCCAAAAGACATAGATTTTGTATATAGTGACATGTAACCATTTCCACACGGTCACTAAGTCATCCAATAGCAGGTCTCCAAACTCGTAAACATGTCATGATTGACAGGCCTGTTTCACCGCACTGTCACTGAGCATTAACAACAGCTCTGTTCTGTTCATCTGTCCCTGTAAGCCGTGGAAGCGTGACAGAGAGCCAGCATGCACAATGCCAGCACGCTGAAACTGAGGCAGTTCAATGGAATCCAGCCAGCATTAACTCTATTCTTTTTACAGCTGTGCATTTCCTGCTGTGACACGTCAACATGTCTTCCACGAAAAAGGCCTGTTAGGAGAGGGCATTCAGCACAAACAAAGCTGTTTTTGCATCACGACAAAATAAGATCTCTAATAATGACTCTATGCAAGTCCTTTTAATACTTTTTGGGGCCTTGAATGAATACGTGTTAAAATACTTTTTCTGAATTCTAAGGGCTTGTGGACACCCTGATGTGTGTGCAGTTTCCAAGCATAATCTGACCAGCTCTTGGCTAAATAGTTAGTCACTCACATACTGCACAATACATAACATAATCCCAATGACCATCACCTGGCTTCTCCTCTAGCGCCACCAGCAGGTTGACCTCTTAAACAAAATGTCTGTACAACAAGATGGAATGCCATGAAATGTGGTGCAGACAGTCATGTCCACCTCAGCTCTGGTGACTTTCATCATTCATCAGGTTGACATTTTCATTTATTCAATACTTCTATTGGTTTTTGCCCAAACAACCTGAAAACTAAGGACACTGTCATCCGTTTCAGTGGTACTCTGTAATTAGTGCTATTTAGCACATATCAGCATGCTAACCTGCTAAGATACTGAACATGATGAACACTGTACCTGCTAAACATCAGCATGTTAACATTGTTGCTGTGAGCACGTCAGCATGCTAATATCAGCTAATGCTAATGCTATGAATATTTAGCTCACATCATGGCTCCTAAGGAGCCGCTATCATGGTTGTATGTTTAATCTTGTTTATTGTATTCTATGTATGGTAGATCACTTATTTAAGTGGCATTGGCCATATATGACTATGGCCGCCCCATCTGTTGAATATTTATCTATATTAAAGCATAAACACACATCCATTCATATTCATAATAAAGTTGCAAAAGGCATGTTTAACTTCTCCCAAGAAACACATCACGCAACAGACACGTCTGAGCTTCTGAGAATAGCTACAGACAGCTTGAAATGTGTATAAATGAAGGGGCTGAATGTATGCAAAGACAGAAGATGCTGCTTACGCTGTTCATATTCAGCAGGTCCAGGCTCTCTAGAAATGACTCCATCTAAACACACTTCACTCTGAGGATGAACTCAGAAAATCAATTCCTCATTTCTTCTTCATTTTTAGTTCTTTCTGTTCTGATAAGTGCTCTTTTTAAAATGAAAGTGTATACCACAGAATGTTTTCTACTTCATGAAGCACAAAAGCAACTCAGTGGCCTCTATAATTATTGACACGTTTTGCAAATATGATCCACAAACTATGCAGCAAGAGAAAAACATAATTATTCTTGTTGTTGTTGAGTTGCCGACGTATTTTATCCGGTGCGCCCTACCTTTTAAGAATGTTGTACCTATTATTAAATAGCATTATAGTATTTTCCAGTTTCTTTACCCTTCTGGATCGCTGTTGTGATTACAGTTCAATAGGTAATTACAGCCTGTCAGGGTTAAACAATTAAAGTTTGTGCCAGAAAAATGTTTTTGTTTAGTATAGTTTATAGCACTATATGAAGTGTGAATATCTGTAAAAATATGAATGGAGCCATGAACACAACAGCATCCAGCGTATCTCATTTCTGACTCTCTTCCTCTTCTGTATATCTGTGATCTGTCCACCGTCTCCCCTCTTTTCTCCTCCTTTTTCTCCTCTCTCACCCTAACTCATGCTCCTCCATCTCTCTCCTTCACATCCTCCCATCTGCGACGTTGACCCTCAGCCCCTCTCCTCCTGGTTGCGTGTGAGTCAGCTCCCTGGGCCCCTGCATCTTGGCCTCCTTCCTCCCTGTCCTCTTCTCCCTTCTCCTCCACCACATGCTCTTCGTCGTCCTCCTCCTCCTCCTCGTCATTCTCTTCGTCATCCTCCTCACTTCTCTCCGAGTCTGACTCATCTGAGTTGTCCTCTTCCAGGTAGCGGTAGCCTTTGACCTGCAGGCACAAACAATATGTTGTAATGAAGACTGAGTGAAGAACTTGAAGAACATGAATAATAGGAAAAATTTGTAGATATCTGGTGGGCAGTGAGATTGGATTTTCTGGAAAGCTGTGGTTGTTCCATGTCCCCAACCTCCCCAGAGATCTTCCAGATGTGGGAGATTAAGACTTTGCAGACAGGTGCTTTAGCCAACTATTCCTGGTTTGCCCTCACTACACATTTGGGTTTGCCAGGTCTGTCCAGTATTCTCCCTGCCATCTGATCCACCTCACCATAAGGGGGTGATCAGCTGACAGCTCACACAGGCATCTTCACCCAAGTGTCCAAGATTTATAGCTGATGATACAACTACAAAGCCAATCACTGATCTTTGGCGTAAGGGGTTCTGGTGTCAAGTACACTTATGAATCACCCTGTGCTCAAACATGGTGTTTGCTATGGCCAGTCCATGAATAGCACAGAGGTCCAGTAACACAGTACCATCAGGCATGCATCTATCTAGGTTTCTTCACTGCCCATGTGAAGTACCCCAGCAGAACTTAGGTGGTATCCTTTCCAGGGTCTTCCAGAGTTCGAGAGAAGGCCAGATACACCAAACTGCTGTATGGGCCAACCATCCATCCATTTTCCGCTGTGTATCTGGAGCTGGATTGCAGTGGCAGCAGGTTATAAAGGGCCTTCCTCTGAGCAACTCACAGAAGCATAGAGGGGACCTCTTTGTTCTCTGAGGAGAACTCCAACACTCAGCTAGGGGCTCCTGAGTATCCCCAAACCTGTCTGGTTCCTCTCATCATCTGAAACTCTGGAAAAGGAGAGCCCACCCCCCTCCAGGAGTTTAAGTTAGTTCCAGACCCAGTGCTATGCGTAAAGGTGAGCCAGTTCGTGATGCCTGACCCACAGTGCAGTCGCTCCATGTAGTTCCTTCAGGTTTTGCCCAAATGAGCCCGATGGACCAACGCCCATCACCAGATGCTTGCTAGCAAGCTCCCCTCGCAAGGCTCCAGGACAAGGCCCAAATTTTAGTTGTATATGTAACCAAAATCAAACTTAAGAACAATGCAACAAGTTCAAAGTAGTACTGAAGGAGTCATATAATGAATACAATAAGCTCAAACAGAAAATGAATCAACCAAAGGAAGCATTGCAGTAGCAGACTGAATTTATGCTATCAAGGCCATTAACTACAACTAGAAGATAGTGCTGCCTCTGGTCAGAAGTTTAAACCTTGTTCTAAATTGGTGTACAAATTATATATATTTAACTCAAGATAACCATAGCAACAGCGACTCTAATTTGTGCTTTGTTAACAGACGAAACAATAAGTTCAAAATGACCTCAAACACATACTGTCAATAGGTTGATTGGTTACCTTGTGCCGTGGCCGAGGGATGCGAGGCAGTCTGTAAGGCACTTTATTGGCCAGCCGATGCTCCATCACCCAATAACAGTAACAGGCCAGCAATAAAGTGGCCAACAGGATGGAGAGTTTGGCCTGGGACAGAAACGTGTCAAGAAAGGAGTAAGTAGGCACTTTTCCCTTCAAACGTGCACAGAAATCGTGAGTGTTTCCCCAGAGGTACTGCATTTGAGACACATTAAACAATGTCTAAACACACACACATTCATACCCTCATCGGCAGGTTGGACCAGAGGTAGACTATGAAGATGGCGATGGCCTGCCACCAGTGATAGATGGTGTAGACAAAGTCCAGTCGTTCTTTTTCCTCAGCGTACAGCATACCTAGCAGAACTGACACACACAGAGGAGTTCATGCTGACGTGTGAACAAAATCAGCGAAGGGTAAGTACAGGCATCTCAACCACAACTGTTACTTACTACTGACGCCAGTCTTGTTCAGGGCTGTGCCTAATCCCCACAGCACAGAGATCACCAGCAGATAGCCCAGATACTCTGGTTTGTTAGGAGGCAGAGGCAATGCCATGAGAGCCACCAGCAGCACCACATGCACAGCAGCACCCACCACCAGACACAGCCAGCGTGGGAGGCGCAGGAGGGAAAGGGAGAGGGAGGAAAAGATGGAGCAGGAGAGGCCATAGACGACTATAAGGAGCCACAGTTGCTTCAGGCCCAAAACGCAGACGCCATATGACTGTGGAGGGAGGGAAAGAAAAAAAGACATGAGGAAAAACATACATATTTCATATATTTCCTGTCATTATTGCTATGATCTGCCTGCTCCTTCATCTGTCCTGTTTCATTATTCTGCATGTCAAAATACCCAGAGACGCTACCAAAATTAAACAACGCAAGGAAAAGCTAGAGCACTGTTCAACAAACTTCACAGGCAGCGTAGTACCAGGGAGAATCCGGTGACCGCAAACAGCACTTCAAACCCACTGTAGATGAAGAAGGGGCAGAGCAGTCGCAGGCGGTAGTCTCTCAGGTGTTTGAAAGGCAGCTGGAAGATGTTTCCCCAGCCGATACTGCGAAGGTCGATCTCCTCTGTCGGACGGTAGGCAGAGCCGCACAGCACAAGGAACTGTGTGACAAACAGCAATTAGTTTATTTTTTAGTTTATTTGGAATCATTTCGAATGATTGCTGAGAGATTGGTTTGCACGTGTCTTGCCCTGAAAAAGAGAGCCGTTCATTCCAGCTCACTGTGGGACACAATGACCAACTGCAAACACAACAGGGAATAAAGTATCATCTTGAAAGCCTTTGTATCCATCTTAAATCACTGAGAGCAGCATCAGCAGCAACAATCCATTTCTCAAGCCAGCCTACTAAATGGGTTGTTTCAGTCACGTGTCGTTAAATTCAGACAGAGGGCCAGAAGGGAAAATTGCGTTGGACTAGATGGACTAGTTTATATGAAATTATGAGAGAAAGGTACACACAGAAAATCTGAAGATATGTTGGATGTGAAGAGGAGCAATTTGATGAAGAGGAACAATTTTTCAACTGAACAGAAATTTTTCCTGCTATTGAAGCAGTAGATATAACAAACTACCGGGTCATACAGATGACGTTCTACTCTAGAAAACAAATGTAAGCATTCGGAAGTATGGAGGCATACAACTTTCTTACATTACGGGTGTTTGCTTGGTTACCATTTGCAAAGGTCCAATGAAACACCAAAGACGTGGATCGTCTCAAAACAAGACAGGGCACGTTATTTATGTTCAGATGTCTTATGTGAAACAGTTAACGCCGATTTCACAAGTGTTAGTTTTGTTGCTTGTCACTATTACTTTAAATCTATCACCACTGATTTAAAACAACAGCTAATGTTACACCATTTCCACCATTAGCCGACTCGGTTCCTCCTGACCGCAGACTGTCAACAAGGCATTTTCTTCGGCTTTGGTAAAAAGCTCGTCCTGAGAGAGTGTTTTCTGTTTTTTTTCTGTGAGCTGCCACTGTGACAGATCATTGCCCAGCACATGCTGGGGCACATTCAAGCACTGTGTGCACATGTGTTTAGAAAATTTACGGAAAATATTTTTTTAATTTACTGGAATTGCTTTGTGGCTAAAATTAAAAAAGTATGTCTCAAACATTTTCATAGGTTTCAGTTTAAAGCTGAATATATATATATATATATATATATATATATATATATATATATATATATATATATATATATATATATATATATATATATATATATATATATATATATATATAAGCAAGTTTCTCCACACATACATTCTTTAGTCATTTTGTTATAAGGTGCATCTTCACCATCTCATGTCCAGTATGACAGCTCTGCCACACATTCTATGCAAGCTTGTAATGGACAATTTATGTTAAAACTTTCAGAGAGGTTGGATTCAACGTGAGCTGGGACCTCAACATGTGGAGGAACAACTAAACCACACTAACCCACACACACACAATCCATGTGCCTGTACACACACACATTAAAGGAGACACAGATAGCGGTGGTAAAAGTCAGCTTTGCTCACGACTATCTTGTTGTTAGAGACGTGTAAACATGTCCTCTTTTGTGCTTCTCTTATTTCTTTGTCAAGCTTTGTGGTCTTGAAACTCACGTGGCCTAACTATCTTGCCTTGTCTCTCTCCCTTCTCAATCTCCCCACATGCTCACACACACACACACACACACACACACACACACACACACACACACACACACACACTCACTCACTCACTCACTCACTCACGTGCCACATGCTTGCTGCCTTTACACTTGTCAGTGCAGTGGCTTGTGTTATGGCTACCTATGTTGTGGTTGGACAATAGATGCTTATCGACTGAAGGATTTTTGACTGTTGATCATTACTGCTGATATTAAATAGAGAGTTTTGTACATTTAAAGAGCAGGTGTCTCCGATTTGCGCATATGTGTTGTGGTTGGTTACGAGAATCAGTGCTCACATTCAACCTTTTACCTGATAAATGTAAAATGGTATTTTAAACCTTGACTTGATTTCAAGTTGAACAGCCATTTTATGAGACTGCATCCACAGTTTGCTGCATCCCTGATCTCAGAGAGGTCTTTGTAATAATTCTATTCATATTGATACAGTTATTTGTATTGATAAGATCCTCACTATCGCTAATAACCACACCTGCTCCTTCCAGATCCTAACATCTATTTTTTGCAGAGATCAGTCAGTGGTGGCGTGTGTAATATTTTTGCCACTTCCTGTTTGTAAATGGGGGTGGACAAAATCTCAGAGACACCTCTCAATACAATGCAGTCCAGTTCAACTCCACTGCAAACTATAACCTCAATGATAAACAAGCAGTTTATTAATACTTTTAATAATACAAATTTGCTGTCTTTCTTCACATTGTAATATTTGGAAGGGCATCCTCTAGGCAGTTGTTCCATTGGATTGCATTAGGTTTTACAGGTGTGCCTAATAAAGTAGCCACTGAGTGTAAACGTTCAAGGTTAAATCTTACAATGATCATGGCGAGGAAGGCGAAACCCATGAGGACACTCTCCACCTGAATGAGCAGCATGGAGCGAGGTAGGTTGGTCAGCACGGTGGTGTTGAAACCCGGGATCACTCCACTGATGTTTGCTCCTGGCAGAGGAAGAGGGAGGTTCAGCCATTAGAAAGGAGGTGACTGAATGCAAACAACAGGCTTCAGTCCTGTTTGTTCAACTCATGAGACTGCATCTCTGCAGCACATGGCTGAAATGTAGATCGAAAAAAGCTGAATGATAATTGACAGAGCAGCAGGTTCTAAGAAAACTAGGACATTTGTGTGAGCGTGGTTTTGTATTTTGAGGCCATCTGGGAGGCATGTGATGCTGTGAACCTCTGTACACTTTTATTTCCTCCTACTGTTGCTTACAGTAAAAAAGAAGTAGATTCCTTTCCACAATAAACATGCAAAAACTTTTCAGCTTGAGCCAAAGTGTTGCACCTCACTGGTTTCACAGCAGCTTTGGGAGGCCAACATGTGTTCTCTTTAGCACCTTGCCCCCCCCCCCCCAGAGCGTAGTGGAAGAAAGGTATAACCGAGACTGTCACGCAAACCTATGATAATGGCTTTGTGTGAAACAATTAGTTTAGGACAAACAATGACATGAGCAATGCAAAACAGTGAAAAGTGGGGAGCATTTTCTTCAATGTGTTTTTTTTTTTTTTAAACAAACTATTCAGGGAAATGGAACTGCAAGGTCATTGTCTCAACTTGGGATATTCTGAAATACAGATAATCATGCTTTTAAAGCTGCAACTTACTGAAGTTGCTGTGGCAAGCATGTTAGCAAACAGTTCCTATTTACACGTCCAAGCAGACATGAAGCAACTTGGGCATTCATTCATGGTTTTAGAGCTGTAGAGGTGTTGGTAGGTGGACTTTGTTACCTTTACACAGGTCAGGCTAGCAGTTTCCCGTTTCCAGTCTTTGTGCAAATCTAAGTTAAGCTTCTGGCTGCAGCTTGCTATTTACCACACAGACATGAGAGTAGTATCAATCCTCTCAACTATCTCTTGGCAAGAAGCATAGTCAGTATTTTCCAAATGTCAAACTCCAGCTCTGTATATCTTATTGGATAGAAAGGACAGAATCCTGACACACTGTTTTCCTGCTCTTGTTTGTCTGTAAACATTCATCAAGTGAGTAATGAATGGTGAGATTTACCACAGGTCTTGACATTGAAGAGAATGTGATCGTTTTCGTGCAGGTAGCCGTTGAGGACGAACAGCATGGGGAACTCGCCGAAGACAAAACTGAGCTGATGGGAAAGAGAGGGAAGGCAGGGCAGGGTGTTCATTTGTTTCTGCAGCTGCACAAACTTCTTTTCCGATGATAAACACAACACAATAGTCACTGAAGCATTAGTGAACAAAAGATGGCTGAGGACTCACTTGGAAGATGATGCTGAAGACTGACTGGAAGACGATGATGTAGCTGTGGCAGGCGCCCTTAGGAAGCTTCTTCTGCTCCTGCACGTGCTCTTCCTTGTAGTTGACGTACTCGTAGTACTGCTGCGCCATTCTGCATGTGTTTGTGGGGTGTGACAGGAGAAAGTGCCAGCAAATGCATTTGTTAAAAAAAACAGACTTAGTAGGTCCAATCACATGTGTGCATTTGCTTGAGGCTTACATGGGTGTGTATCTATTCACCTGTGTACTGCATGTCCACACAATCACATGACAGACCCCTGCCTCACTGTATGAGGTGGTAAAACTTATCCAAGCAGCCACAAGTCTGATCTGAATTCAATGGGAATGTGCCTTACACTTCCATTTTCTTCATCTTTACAAAGAAGCTACACATACTTGAGACACTTGGAATAAAAAACACTGAATTAGGCATGAGGAGACTGTGTTACTCAGCAGCATGGTATCACAAAAAACAAAACAATGCTTTACAAAACAGCAACAACAACAAATGTGCTGATAAATAATATCTCAGCTTGACAACCACACTTCTGCACAGTCCAACAGAATTTCAACAAAACAGAGCCTGGCAAACTGCTCTCTGAGCCTTGCACTGAACAAAACAATACGGGCTATTGTTATCGTAATGCTTCTTTGTGAACATACGTGAAAACACTCAAAGCAGCTAACGATACTGTTTTAGAGTCCTGCTGCTACCGAGTGACACAGACTTTGAAACTAAATATTCTCTTTTCATTGAAGCATTGAAATAGATTACGATTCCACTTGTAATTGCTTTTTGTGAGTCTGACTGTCTGTGCTTAAGCTGTATACGTTTCTTCATGTACACACGTCTGTCTTGAAAAATAGATCCCAGATCTCAATGAGATTTAATGAGGAGGTGTATACGGTACACCACAGGCTGATGTGTGTTTTTTATTTTGAGACAGGGAGTAGAAGAAAAGAGAAAAGGTGTGAGTTTGTTCATTCATTTAGTCTGGAATGGAGAAATGAAAGCACATAGAAATTCTTTAGCATGCACTGAGAAAAGAACTGGGTTGGTGTCATGCTGTTTTGACATTGCTCTCTGTCCATTGATTTCCATATGAAGCAGATCGATCTAGTCATTCTGAATTTGTGCCGTAAATCCAGCCTCCATTTTCCTTGGAGGTCGTACACAGAGACAGACAGACAGAACTGCATAGTGAAAGAAAGGCTTATCGTGAACCAACCTAAACACAGATGGTTTCATTATTCTATTGCCACTACATTATGCAGTCAATACTTCACAACGATGAGTTAAAGCAAAAAAACTTCTTTTACCAGTTTAAAAAATAAAATCAGCTGTTATCTTATTCAAAAATTTCTCAAAAAGCCAACGTTTCTGTAAAGGTTTTGCCGTGCCGTCTGCCGTGACAACCAGTAACGTTAGCCTTAGCATCGGAAAAACAAGCTAACTCTGCCCAGCCGCTACATCACGGTCGCTAACACACCGTACGTGCTGCAGAGTGTTACTGTAACAATCACCATATTAGCTTTATGGTTATTTGTTGTCTTAGCCGTATATGCTGTTGTTGGCAGCGGCGGTATGGGCAGTTTCTCCTTTGCAGGTGGCTGTTGCTCCGCCATAGCTTTCACTAGCCTCCTGATGCCGCTCACAGAGCTGTTTGACTGAGCGGCAGCCGGCAGCATGAGTGGAGGGAGGGGGCGTGTGTGAGTATTGATTGACAGATGTCAGACACTGCCTCAGATGTTCCTCTAGCTCTGATTGGTTGTTTTGTTTCGGGCGCAGTGGATTCTTGCAAATCGCGGTAGGAGCAGGAGGTGGGACCAATGCAACCGTTTTTTCCACAGATTTCACAGATGTTTCATGTACTGCTGTCTGGGCATAGGGGAAGTTTTAGCAAATATGACAAAAAAATACTTTTATACAACTTACATACTGCACCTTTAAAGCTTTGATGGTTACTACAAATGGTCAATATTTAAGTAATAAAGGTGGTTAAAAAGTTACTTTTAGGCATTGCATTATCGAATGTAGTGACAGTTAAGTTAGTGAAGCTGAAGCGTAGGTATCATTTTGATGCAGTGAAAGGCAAGAGCAACAAACTCATACAATGAATATCTGCTGAAATCTCCGCTAGTGATGTCGGCTGACCTTCAGGACGCTTTGTGTGCCTGTCATGTAATGAGGGTCAAGCTTCTGCCTCTCATGAAACATCTCCACCCACCCACCCTTTCACATCCGGTTTCTTACCTTGTAATATAATTTCCCAAAGAGGCCCAGAGCGGCACAATGGCCACGCCGATAGCTACGGCTGATGGAACCAAGGTGTAGTAACGCTCCCAGTAATTGGTTGAGACAAAGAGTGCGTAGATTCCCGAAGCCAGGAACATCATCCACTTAGTGCCCAGAAACCTGGCAGAGAGATGAATATGAAGTATATATCAGCAGAGCGAGGATATTCAGATGAAAGAGAAAGGTTTTATCATTTGCATGTATGTGTATGTGTGTCTACCTGATGAGTATAGGGGTGTACAGCAGGCCTATGATGGGCGTGACGTTGATGCCCATCAGCATCTTGTGGTCAATGTCCTCCAGGCCAAGGTTGCTGTACTTCACCTCACGATACGTCATATCATAATGGAGGATCAGCTGCATCTGCAGTAGGCCTGTGGCACACACACCCAATTGCGCACACACACACAAATGGATTAGTGTGTGTCTATGTCTATTTCAATGTGTCCAATGTCTCCAATCAAACTCACCCATGTACACACTGTACACAATCATGGCTCCAAAACTGGCTGCGAGAACATTCTTGATGACTCCGAGCCTCTTCCTCCTGTAATATTTCCTCTCCTCCTCCTCCTCATTGTACTCTGCCTGTGGGCCCAGAAACTCCTCCATCTGAGGAGAGACAGGAAAAAGGTTATGTTTAATGAGAGTAAAGATGGAGGAATGTTATCACACTCATGAACACATTGTGTTTTAAGGGTTTTGTTTGTTTGTTTTTTTTTAGCTTACCTGGCCCTGTATGTTGCCTTCCTGCCCCACATTCAGCAGTTCATTTAGGGGGCCATTAGGATGAGGTAGGAGCCGATCAGCATCCTCAATTATGTCTTCTCTGTCAAACGCCTCCATCTAGTGGCCAAAAGGAGCAGTACACTGATTAATAGATAGTTGAACCAACCAATCACTGTTCGGTCTTCCTATGAGGTACCTGTGGGGACCTGAGTTGACATATCTTTTAATGTACACACTAATGAGACGATGTTAAAATGTGAAACTGTGATTTCAGATGCCTCTTTCCGTCTCATAGCACCAATACATTTTAAAGTCTTAAGATTTGACTTCATTTTATGCTATTTATTGAGCTTGTCCTCCTTTATAAGGTATGTAAAGCTCTGTCATTATGTTTTTTATTACATGTCAGTAGTGGGATTAGTAGTAGTATCATCTGTGTCCTCTGTCAAAAACATTTGTGTTTCTGGACTAAAGCTAATATCACATTGAAAGTTAAAGGTTCAGTCTAGCTCAGGGACTGTGTGACAATGATGAGGGTGGTGACCAAGGGGTGCTGGATCTCTTGTTTTGTTCTATAAAAAAGCAAGACCATTGTATTCACGTAACTATTGGGTTTTTTTTTCTGATAATTTTAAAAAATCGAACGAAACAAGGATAGAAAGACTGTGCATTCCCCTGCAGTGAACCGCCCTCCCTCTGCAGTCCACTCCTTAAAATGGTCATTCTTTTACTTCTTTAGTCATTGGCTCTTAGCTTTCTGTGCTCATTTGGAAATGTTACTTAAAGCGTGTGTTGATCTTCTACAGCTTTTTTACTCTGCATTTTAACTCGAAACCCATAACCTACACTGTTACAAAAGAGGATATGATCTTAAACATGTTCTCCAAAGAGTTCACAATGAATGCAAACAATGAAAGCCACTTTTCGTGCCGCAGGCCTCTATGAAGGGAAGCTATATGACCGTAAGTCCATGTAAATGTCAAGCTTGAATTATAAACATGTTTTCATACTGGGGTAAGCTATGGAGTCTAGATAAAGGTCGTTTTCCACTTTGCGTGACTTCTTTCCCCTCTGCATGGCTTCTGAATGTCCCTTTCTCATCCATGTAAACTCAACGTTAGTATTCTCGGATAAAATTGCGTCTAAGTGACTGGAGCTGCTCTAAGCTTCCTAAAGTCGAATATACAACGGTATCCGTTGCACAAATATCAGGTTCGTCTCAGAGTAGGAGGTTTTAATCCAAAGCACCTACCTGACCACACACCCTTCTTCTTCACAGTCTGTCAGCACCTTAAAATCACTTACCATGTTCCTCGCGCGGGTCTCCTCGCGCCCTGAAAAGTTTGTCCACCTGATGCACAAGCACGCGGACCACCTGCGTCCCTCTCTCACTTTCAGGCTCTGCGGCTCTAAGTTCCTCTTTCCAACATACACGGGGCACTTACTAATACAAGTTTCGCAAAGGAAACGAAAGTCAAAAAGTTCACTTCCTCAGTCCAGTCTGCGGGCGCTCGCCTTAAAGGTACAGACACTCCTCTCTGCGAGCGGGGCGAGCACATTAGTGCCGCAGCAATAACAGCCGTGATGTAAGATAATATGACAATGTTTTATTACTGTAATTCATCACAAAGAAAAACTGCGCAGCTTCTCCAATAAGCAGGTAAAAAGCTGCGTCACTGACACAGTGGCTAACACAGGAACAAAAGAAAAAAAGGTTCACAGTCAAAAACATGGTCCGCTGACATACAACACGAGTGTAAACAAGCCTGACACAGTCCATCTTCAGCTCAGTCCACGAAGCCACAGGCCTGGTAGTGTGTGTCTGAGGCCAACACAGCACCGTGCACGCCTGAGACGCTCAACTCTGCATAGTGTCTTGTGTAGTACTGCATACATAATTCAGTGCATGCCCTGATCCATGTTTTTGATTTACTGTATTTCAAGGTTTTCTACAGGACCCGCTCGACTTTGTCTGCATAACAGACAACTTGTAATTGTGAACAATGTGTCTCTACCTGAACATCATGTTGTGTTGCCCATGTTTACTTTGACTTACTCTCTCAAAATGGGAAAAAAAAAAAACCTCACCCGAGTTCAAAGGGTGATTTGGAAACAAAGACTAACTGCAAACCACTCTTAGTGATTATTTCGCTCCGCTTCAAGCACCGACCAGTCTCTGCAGCAGAGGCAGCGGCCTTCTTGCACTCCAAGCAGAGAGAAACAATCACCAAGTGCGATGTAGAAATAATATCACATGTCTCAGGTCTTTCTCCTTCGCACGCAGTTTTCAGGCGACGTCTTGAGGAGCAGGCCAAGCTGAATGTAAGACGAATGAGACACATCCAGAGAGGCTGGAAGATGTCCTCATGCTGTCCCTCCACCAAGCCCTCCGGTGCTCCCTCCAGCTCTATCCTGCGCCTCCTCCTCTGCTGCAGTGGAGGAAGCAGTTTCTCAGTGGACCCTCACAAGCATTTATTTAACATGTTTTCATTTCCCCCCAAAAAAACCCACCCACTCATTAAAACGCAAGTCTCTCATCTTAGAGAAACCAGCTATACCGACCCCACCCTTAACCCTGTAATCCCCCACAGCGCTGGTGCCTTCATCGGCGCCTCTATCCGCTCCCCACAGCAGCCTTCCTCATCATTTCCTCGTCCTGGACGGAGAGCTCTGTCAGCTTGCGTCCGAGCCTCTCGTGAAGGTCCAGGTATTTGGCCACGCAGCGGTCCAGGCACACCGACTCGCCCTTGGTCAGCTCTGCCTCCTTGTAATGTGGCGGTACACACTTCCTGTGACAGGCGTTGGTCATTCTGGGAGAAGAGGAAGGCAGGAGACAGTTGGTAAACATTTTTACCAGGCGGCTTTACTATGCCCAAGCACCTTCATGTGATACATGCATATGATCAACGTCACTTGGTAAAAGTACACAGTTCCATCTGCAGGCATCACTACATTTTCTTCTTCTTCTCCTCTTTAAAATGTGGAGCTAAATTTTGCAAGACCAAGTAAACTGTTCAGACCATTAAAGCCCCAATATGTACAGTCTGCATGTGATTATGGTGTCTTTAAAAATATTCTCGCCACATTAGAGCATCAACGATTTCATGCGTTCTTGATGAAGCGATTAAATGTTTGGTCTAGAAAACATCTGCCGACATTGGAATTGTCCATCACAGTGTCCTTGAGGTCAACGTGATGTCATCAAATATCTTGTCTTAATGAACCAACTGTCCAAAAACAAAAGATGTTCAATTATGTAAGATGCAGGACAAGGGCAAGTAACAGATTCTCACATCTGAGAAGCTGGAACTGTTAAATGTTTGGAATTTCTGCTTAAGAATAAAAAAATAAATAAATAAAAGTTGTTGATTTAATTTCTGTCAGTCAAATAACTGATGCACTCATTGCAGCTCTGGACCAGTTTGAGTTTGACTGATGTGATTTGATTTGATTTGTTTCTTTGGCAGGGACCAGACTCATTTATAATCAGACATGAAGAGTGAATATTCAATAATCTATAAGCCTGAATCATCTTCTAATCTTCAACCCCAGCTCATCCTGAATGCTGTAGCCCCCTTCACCTGCACTCTCTCCACCAGCTGCCCATATTACAGTTAAAACTTAGACGTTAACACACGAGGTCAGACGACAGACATCTCCTTTACTTTTAACCTGTCTGGTCATTAAGATGCGAGCAAGGAACAAGAAGCAGAAATTCCTTTTTACACAGCCACCCAGGTGAGGCAATTTAATCAAACTCTGGTCCAAACAATTATTTAGCGATCTGTCCTTTAATCATATAGAAGGGTTTGGTTTCTTATCTGACGGTAGTGATGAAGAGGAAGGTTTGCAGAGAAATGGAAATGTGAGTATTTATTATAAGCTTATATGAACTATAAGTACTACAACTCCGTTTTGTGGAGCGAATTTGCAGCGTTTGTTTCTTGCAGTTGTTTTGGGGTTGTGTGTGTTTTGACATTTGCAGCATTTTTCTTTCACATTTGTTTTGAGTGTTTGTAAGTTTTTGCTTCTGCTTCATTTCTGTGATTGCAGCGTTTTTCTCTTGCATTTGTTTTATGTGTTTGTGTGTTTTTGGCTTTGCGTCATTCCTGTGTTTGCAGCATTTTTGTTGGAATTACACCCAATGAACTCAAAATATTTGATAATGTATGATTAATTTGTTTGACACAGTGTGTGAGCATTTTTATTTCCTCCAGCCCCAATAAGCTGTTATTAGTGGCCGAGTCTGAACAGATTTCATTGATATCCAACTCTCTGTACTGACGACTGCTGCGCTGCAAAGGAAGAACAAAGATTTATTTAAGTGTTGGGCCAAAATGTATTTGACATATTCTCCCAATTCCATGTGTGTGTGTGTGTGTGTGTGTGTGTGTGTGTGTGTGTGTGTGTGTGTGTGTTGTTGTTGTTGTTGTTGTTTTGTTTTTGTACATTCTGACAGGAACATAAAATTGCATTTATTTATGACAACGAGAAGAAGATTAATGAATGAATGAAAAACTGATCATAACGAAATGAGCTTAAAACTGAGGCCCTGAAGACAATTAGCACTGTGTTTCCGAACTACAGACAAACAGATGTCAGTGCTAATTTAGCTGAAGTGGAGCCAAATCAATTAAAGGTCATGTGTTTAATTACGGGGCTTTAAGTTAACACATTCTGGGATTTTTTTCTAGAACCTACAAACACAATGAACATGACCGGCTGACTCTTGTTAGCCGCTTGTACAGTCCTGCATAAAATTGTTGCTTTAAGTGCAGTCGCACTCTGTCGGCCAAAACGAGCATCACTGAAATACTGTCATGTTAGCTAACGTACAGTCATGTTAATTAACCATATGTAACGTTAGCGAGCATGAAGGAGAGGAAAATAGCTACGTCTTCACCGAGCGCAGACCAACTTTATGTGGCCGTGTGTCACCGCAAAACGAGAAGACTGACAAAGAGTATGAATAAAGGCCATGAGACAGTTCACTGCTGACAGAGAGGTTAGCTAGCTGGATGATTAGCTTGTTTTGGCTTTACCGGTTGTACATGTCAGCCATCATTTCCACCTCCAGCTCCGCCGCCAGCTGCTGTGCCTTCATGGGATCCATGTCTCCGGTTCAGTGCTGCTTCTTCCCCGCTTTAACCACAAGCACGCCGTCCTGGTGACTCTGTCCAGCAGACAGCCGACTGCAAACCTACCCGCTGCCTCTTCTTTAACCTTCAAACCCGCAACACAGCACGTGTGTGCCGTCTCCGCTCACGCTTCTGCTGTCAATAAAGTTGGATTCAAACGGAAGGCAGAGACAGTGCGCCCTCTTTCTGAATTTGCGAGCGGCGCGTGGTCAGAAAAAAAAAACATTTTATAAATGTTTTATAAATAAACGATAATAATGTATCATGAGACATTGTACATTTTACAACTACAAGCTCAAAATGAGCCCCGCCATCCTTATCAAAGCGCATCTTTTTATTGAAAATCAAAGATAATTTGAATCTGGCATATGGAACTAAACGAAGCTCAAAAACAGCCTGAACTTCTTGCATGTACAAAGTTTACAATCGCCACACACTAACTGATGCTGAAAACAGAAAAGGCCGACATAAAAATCTATTATTTACAGTGTCATAACACCTTCTTCTTCATGGTCTGGCATGCTTGAGAAGACGCAGTAGATAAAAGCAGAACAGAGAATATCAGGCTGGACATACAAAGAGCTGAAGTTGTCACACAACATAGTAAAAACTCTGCACCTACACAAACGTTACTCTGTCTCATCTCCAGTCACATCAATCTCATTCATATCTTCTTCCTCTTCTTCCTCTGGAGTCACGTCCATGTTGTTCAGACCTTTCTCACACTCTGTGAACTGAGGCACTTTGTCTGGGGAGCACAACAGAATGTCCATCTCCTCCTCCTCCTCTTCGTCTTGATCGCAGCCTGGGCTCTTGATGAACCCACCAGCGTTGGACAGAGATGGAGCACTTCTCTCAGGGGTCTGGGGGCTCAAGCTGTGGCCCAGTGGCTTTTTGTTGTCTTGAGGCAGTGTGTGGGTGTCTCTGTGAGACACTCCTGCATCACAGGCTTTTTGTGCTAGAAAAGGGAGAAGTAAAATGGATTATGCAAAGTAATCCTTGTGAGATTTCAAATGCATTTTACTGCACAAGCCACTATTTTGGGTGGCACAGTGGAGCAGCAGGTAGTGCGCGTGCCTCACAGCAAGCAGGTCACCGGTTTGATCCCCAGGTCGGGTGGGGGCCTTTTTGTGTGAAGTTTGCATGTTCTTCCCGTGCATGCGTGGGTTCTCTCCGGGCACTCTGGCTTCCTCCCACAGACCAAAAACATACTCATTAGGTTAATTGGTGACTCTTAATTGTCCTTAGGTGTGAGTGTGAGCATGAATGGCTGTATGTCTTTGTATGTTGCCCTGCAATCGACTGGCAACCAGTTCAGGGTGTCCCCCGCCTTCCGCCCAGTGACAGCTGGGATAGGCTCCAGCCAACCCGCAACCCCGAAAGGGATGGTCAGGTATAGAAAATGGATGGATGGATGGATGGATGGATGGATGGATGGATGGATGGATGGATGGATGGATGGATGGATGGATGGAAGCCACTACTTCTTCTGATGATACTTTTAAACTGTTACTTATGTAAAATTATTCAGATAATTCAAGAGTCTTGCAGTTATTACTGTGACCACCAGATGGCACCACAGTATGGACTCCTCTAATCTGATACATACTGCAGAGGCTTTGAGAAAAGGTGTTGCTTTCCAGGCTAACCAATAAATCAAGAGAAAAAAGATTAAATAGTTGTAGTGTGGCTTTTCCCATATTCCTGTTATTTTTACTCACTGTACACTGTAAAAAGGGCTTTGGAGTCTGCCAATAATCTGAAACGAGTACAGGAACAAACACTTTACCTTCATCAGGATTCTTCAGCGGCTGCTCCCTCTCAGCAGTTGACTTGGCCACCTCTTCTCCCCGCACATCGAAGGACAGTCCAGGAGGACGGCGCTCATCACCAGACAAACTGGCCTCCTCACTGGTAGAGTTGTTTGTGTCATCTCTCTGTGGTTTGCTACACTCTTCTGTGGATTTGTTGAAAATCTGATTGTTATTTTTATCAAATGTAACACTGACGATGACGTGAGACTCTTCCATTCCATCCCTGTTCTGAGGCTGAGCAATGTCTGTGTCCATTTCTGTCTCCATTGATTCTCCACATGTGCTAGCACATGCCTTTGCTTCACTTTCTACATCTCTAAAATCTCTTGCTTCCTTTAACTTCACTGCTTTTGAGTTTTGGAACTGGATATGCTTTTTAAACTCCTTCAGGGTGACCGTCCTTGGCCGTTTGAGTGTCTTAAGTTGGCCCTCTGCCGGGATCATGCCATCTTTATTATCATCTGCCTCAGCCTTGCCAATGCTCTCAGCACACATGGTCCTCTTCAATGGAATTACCTCCACTTCACTTCTACTCCTCCTCCGTTCTTTACACTGTCTCTCTGTTTTTTCACCCTCCTCCTCCTCCTTTGGCACTGTTGTCAGTTCGCTGCTCACTTTTCACACCATGGCTCTTTGATTCACTGATGGCAGAAGGGCTCTCTTCAAGGTTTGCTTTCGAAAGACTCCCATGTTTCCGTCTGGGA
Source organism: Chaetodon trifascialis (assembly GCF_039877785.1). NCBI lineage: Eukaryota > Metazoa > Chordata > Actinopteri > Chaetodontiformes > Chaetodontidae > Chaetodon > Chaetodon trifascialis. Next base: position 24,558,264 of record NC_092057.1, on the reverse strand, counting down.
GCTGAGACTCCTTGTTCATTCACAATCTTAGCTCTGCAGGTCACAGGCTTTAAAAATGAATACTGTTCTAGGCTTGTGTTAATTGGCGTCTCCCTGGTCTGGTCAGTACCCAGATCCCCAGCACCTCTGGTTTTCTCACTCAGGTTTGCTGTGATGGTTGACGGTTCATCTGTCATCTGTCAAATAGTAGAGATGCAGCATTTTCTGAGAGCCAGGGTCGCCCACATAAAGATGGCTGTGGCAGAATTTTACTGCTGTGGTTTTCCAAGTTGTTGAGGACAGGCGGATGTTTTGCTGCTTAGGCAAATAGCTCTAATGGAGAGAGACATCGAGGAAGCTTCAAGTCATCCATGCAAGGTAAAGAAAAAGAATTCGAGGACTGCGGGTCATTTCTGTTCGCCAGGGGTAAAAACTCGAGGATAACACAGTTTCTGCCCACTAGAGCAGAAAGCTCAGGGTGTGACCGATCTTGTTGTGGGTGCTTCAGGATGTGGACAATTTTGATGTTTGGATGGTGGCGTGCCCTGGTTGCTCGTTCCATCTCCTCCCATGGATGAGAGACACTGAGGAGAGTGCTGCTGCTGCTGCAGGAGAAGCTCAGCATGCGGCTGTACAGAGGAAAGGCTTGAGCAGGTGGGCTGGTCCTGAGCTTTAAAACAACAAATGTCACCTGTACAACAGATGGGAAGACTGCCATGAATCCATCTTTAATCAACAAAGCTGAGGTAGTTGGTGTGAGGGCAGGGTTTTGGATATTCGAGGACTGACAAAAGGAGCAGTAGCTGTATGGCCATTTAGATTGTGGGCTGCAGTCAAGTGAGACCGTTTGTGTGATAAAATGTGAAATGCTCCTGAAGTGCAGAACTGTGAGGAAGTACAGAGGGAACCTTTAAGATAAATCTGTGTTCTTTGTTTGATTTAGTAACTGCTGCACTTCAGCATGCTGAACAATACAAAAACAGTCTTGCTCAATACAACTATGCAAGACTGAAATCAGAGCTGACACAATATTCAACTGAATCATTCAAGTAAAAATACCAAACATTCCCTTGTTCCATCTTTTCAACTGTGCTGATTGATTCATGTGATAGTAAATTGACTATATTTGGGTTTTGGACTGTTGTTCAGACAAAACAAGCAATTTGATGATAGGAGGGATGTAGGGAAATTGTGATGGCCACGTTTCAAAAGGCTAAACATAAACAAGACAACAGATTTTGTATAGGTCCATTATAATACGAAGTGTACTGGTGTAATCAAATTCAAAATCAAACACAGATAAAAGGCTGATAGGGATAAAGGATGTAGGTTTCTACAACCTGAAATCAATAACTTCAACCGTTCAACACCCGCCACATGTACAACATTATATTAGCTTGTAAATATAAATGAGAACGAGTCAAAGCATGTCTGACATTTCTTACTGCACTTACCAAATACCTCCCTCTTTGGATTAAAAATGGCTACTGACTTACAGTATCTCTCAACTGCCACTGATTAGCAACACATTAACCTACAATTTAGCAATAAGGTAACGTAATGACAGAAGTGTACACACCTTGTTAGCTGAAAAACATGAACAAAAAATGCATCTAGATACCTGTGTCTGTTGAAGAGTGAGCAAAATCCTGGTAATACACACATCCTGCTGCAGTGACGGCAGCATGCATCTGACAGCTGGTGCATCTGCCCCTGCCATAATCATTAGCGTAGACATATACAGTTCTGCTAAATGGCTAATATGACCCTGTCTTTGAAGAAAAAGTTCTTTATCAGAAATGTTGTCCCTCCTGCTTACACAGCGCATGCGTATGAGCTCCTGTATGGGATGATTTGCTTTTGCTGTAGCATTCCTAAATCAACACTGTGAAATCATCCATCTCTGCAGCACCACGCACCACCAAGACAAACTGTTGAGTATTTCTTGCACTTAGCAGCTTGAGTGGTTCTAACTCTGACATATTAATTTTCCCAACACAAAAAACACAATCAAATGCAAGTGAACTGGATGACAAGTGTGTCTGTACAGAAAGACATCATCATGCTTGACTACCTGTTTCAGGGAGGTAAGAACTGGCAGCATCTCATCTGCGTCTTGAATGCTCACAACCTCCCAGGCCGCTTTGGTCTTCCTCCTCAGCTTTACCTGCACAGAGGAAGATGATGAAAGCACAAAGCATGAAAAAGAGTGGGCTTCCTGCATATTTGTTATGACAGTCTGAAGACATCGTCAACACATCGTCGCTGAGACGTGTGACGATCCTGCTTTGACATGAAATCCACAAATTGTCATTTCATTTCTTGTCTTTGTTTGTGTAATGTAGAAGTGACAAGTCGTTTTTACAGCTGAGGGGAAACGGAGACACGACCCTAAATGTTGAGCTGAGTGATCGGGATACCCTGAGAAATTTGCTTGCCTGATAATGAGTCATACACGAGTCATACACCACAGTAGGTAGATGGAGCCCAACAACATGATCTCTAGTTGCATTGAGTGTAATTCCCAGGATGCTGAGATGAAAACTTGCTTGGCACAACTTCAGCAAAATGCTCACAGCAGCCTCAGTTGAAAGTGTCTGTGACTGCTGTCCCAAAGGTACTTGGTGATTCTGCAGCTTTTCACTCACTGTACTGTATTTTGTGTTTCCTAAGGCATTTTTCAGCCTTCACTACAGACAGTACAGAGACAACGGCTGAACTTGAACTTGGGATGCGGTTCATGGTTGCGCATCGCTACCCATAAGCCCTGTATTTTGCTATTTTGAGTTCCAAATCGCCACATCCTGTAAGCAAGGCAAGTCTCCAGACCTGAGGGTGGGCGGGACACTCTAATCAATTGCAGCTTAATTTGGGAATGTGGCCTGATAAACATTACTGTTCAAAATCATTTGTAATCTCAGCAAATACAGCTTTTAGGGGTTATATCCCTGTGATCATCACATTAGAGAAGTCTTTCCAGGTTATCTTCCTTGTGAAAAAAAATGGACTACTTCTTACCTTAACAGAAATCTGTGTGGTCTCCATCTTCATCTTAGACAGGCTCTTCATCCCTACAGTGGCAGGTGTGTGTTTCTTCTCTACTGAATTTCCCATTGACTCTCCTTGCCTCTCATCTTCATTGGCGTGGCTCATCCACTCTGTCTTTTCTCTTCTGTCAGCTGTCTTATCAAATGTTTTTTCTGTCCCAATCCTGTCTCCAAACTCAGATGACTGCTGGTAGGAGCTGTGGAAGCTCATCAAATCGCTGGACCAAGCTGATGTGGGGTTTGTTACGCTGTCAGGACTGGTCTAATGTCGACACTCCATCGCTTGGTGTTCTACTGGGTATGATGGACATGGGAAAACAAGCGGAGTAAAAATGTCTATCAAGTGTAACGTTTTGGGGTTGCAACATGAAAGAAAAGCTCTTGAGCTACAGGGGATGCAGGCTCTGGGGTTGGAGGTTTACTATGGCTGGAGTGAGTAAAAGAAGTGCCCACTGTCTTTTCACCAGCTTTAACAGTCTGTGTGCCTGTTGATACACAACTTGTCTTTTCAGCTGGGGATTGTGGAGCTCTTCTTTCAGATATCTCGGCCTGAACTTGCGCATCCTGCATGTTCCTGCTCTCATAACTTTCTCTGCAACTCCCAAAACGCTCTTTCTCGGGTTCTTCCCCCTTCATCCCCACACCTTCATGTCCTTCAATAAGATCTGTGATCTCAAACTGGAGGGCTGCAGACAATAGGTCAGTCTGTTCTATGTGTCCCTTTACCTCCACCTCCACAGTGTACAGAAGACCAACAAGCTTCAGCAGGGTCTGGGCCTTCACAGTCTGGAGCTGGAGCTGGCGCCTCTGGCCCGAGGGAGGAGACGGGGAGGCTGTCAGCTTCTGAGACAGATAGGGACTGAGAGCTGTAAGGATGCAACTGTGGGTTGGGACAGAGATACCTTTACACATAGTAGGAGATATTAAAAACCATGTCATTGTATCATACGTGTACATATATGTACAGATATATATATATATAACAAGTGCATTTCATCAGTGCAACCAATTATACAGCTCACCTTCAGTTTGCAACAGAGTATCACAGAGTTGGGCATTGTTTTGTTGTCTCTGCAGCTCTCCAAGAAGCTGGAGGTCATAACCTGGCCACCGATACCTCTGCATGTCCACATGGACACTGGGGGCAAGCAAGGGCAGAAGAGGCAGGGACAGCAGACAAAGGAATATGGTTACTGTTGAAGGTCTACCCAAAAATGTGTCTTTTAGACACATACAAAAGTACCAGTGGTAGGCTCATTTAAAAACCTACCTGTTCACTTATCATTTCATGTTAATGTTTGAGTGTTTTTACGTTTTTAATCCTGTTTTATTTCTTTTGCAATTTGTAAAGCACCTTGAACCTTCACTGTGAACAAAATGCCTCTACAGTCTATAGTTGCAGTTCTTAAATCTTTGAAGCGATGTTTCTGCTAAAATGCAAAAGAGCGTGATGTGAAATAAGATGTCATGTAGGCTACAAATGTGAGCTCACTTCAGCTGTGTAACACCAACACAGCCGAGCAATAACACAGCACAGCCTGGTTGGTGTATCAGCCTTTTTTAAAGTGGACTCTGAGCCGGTGGCAGCCCTGTCAGGCTGAGGGAGCATGACCGCGCTATCTGAATGCTAATGTTTGTTACTGCTGAATATCTGACATTTGACAATTGAGGGTAACTCTGAATTGTATATTCCTGCTTCAATTTTGTTTGTTTGTTTGTTTGTTTGTTTGTTTGTTTGTTTGTTTGTTTGTTTGTTTGTTTGTTATTAGCCTCAGCCAGCTTATTTTCGCCACAAAGTACCATCCTGCAGTATATAAATGACTTGAAGGATGGAAGTGGTTGTTTGCAGTCACCCTCAAACGTTTACTTTCGGTTGTTGGCTAGGTTAACCACTCGTAGCCATTACTTTACATCTAACATTTTCATCAGATTTAAAACTTACATAGCAAGAGTCTTACTAATAACGTAAACTTTTAGCTAAATGCTAGCCTAATTAACAATATTTGCTGATTTAAAAAACGATTCAACAAATAAATAGCAATGGCCACCCCATTCACAAACATAATACAGTATATTATTATTAATAAAATGACGTTAAATTAACGCATTTTGAAGTGTCAGACCGCAGTGCAGCTCAATGTGAGGAGTTCAGAATTTTAGCTAAATAATGTTATCCTGAAGTTCAGACACCACCGCCAAAATGAGGTTACAGCGTTAGCATGAAAATTACACTTACCAGTATTTTTTCTGTTGCACACGCAAATATGTTTTGGACACTTGATCTGTATTTTAAACATTGACACTAGCAGTAAACCCTAAACCTCAAACTGAAAGTCAGCGAACAACTTAAATGATTGTGGCTACAAGTGTCGCATCTGAAATACAGCCGCTGATAGTGACACCAACGTTCATTCTGCTCCTCACTGATTCATTGTCAAAGTGCAATCAACAAGGGGCAAAGGAAAACAGGTTCTGGAAATCATTTTCTTTTTTATTAAAAACAGTATTGCTAGTTACATAATTCATTCATAAATGAGAACTGTGCAACTTTAAGAGCCAAGGCAAAGAGATTATGGTGTAGTCCAGAATCAGATTTTTCCATTAGTGTTCCAGTATCTGATGACGGTGTTGGAGGATTTTAGTCAGCTAACTTGTTTTGCATTTAATTAAGACATAATCTGATTATTTTCAATCAAAACATAAAAACTGATTGCATATGCTTTCACCCAGAGCACCCAAAACAATTAAACCCAAATCAATATAAAAAAGAAATACATAAAACCATTAAAATTAACAAATATTCTCTTGTATATATAGTTTAAATGTGCTTTTATTTTTTCTCCACTTTATCTAATAGCAGATTCTGGTCTATGCCTCCTTAAACAGAGATTTTCTAACACAAACCCTTGCTCTCCTCTATTCAGCTCTTTTAGTCAGTCCACTCTTGAAGGCAACTGGTTACTTTGAGAAAACGAGGCATCGTCTGTCGTGTTTTAATTGGCATGGAAAACAAATAAAGGAAAGGTTTTTAAAAAAAAAGAGAGAGAGAGAGAGGAAAAAAACACACATTGTACCCCCTAGTGCTTCTTTTAATCGTCCACTCAGTAAGTATCTACATCTCACTCGGCACTAATATGCATTCTTCGACAGAACAAGCGCTGTACTTAAGAAATGCAGGCAAAAACAGACGATACTGTGTCTTCTCCCATGTACTGTTCTGTAGCCTTAAAGCCAGGTCGGCTATAGGTAGCACTGAATTATACAGAACTCAAGAGTTTTATACCTTATAAAAAAATCAATCCCAATGACAAGAACCAACTCTTACATACATACAAGTTCACATATTCCATTATCTATGTGGAATAGAAAACTGCTGAGCTCCATGTGCAGTATTCCCAACTAGTTACCCGCTGAGAAGACACCTTGATTGGTTAACCCTGTCATGTTGGACAAACCCATCAGACCGATCCTGAATGAGTGAGGCACTCCAGTTAGCCCAGAACAGATGCTCTTGGAGGCAGTCTTGTATGTACACATTCATTCCTAAGATTACAGACCAGTAGATAGAAGGAAATGGACCCACTGAGTCCTGCAATCTCTCCCAAGAATTACAAAGTTAAGGGGCTTACATTTAACAGAAACATCACTTTAGGAACACGGGACAGACTATACTGTCTATTCCAAAGAGCTGGAAAAGAATTTCTCTATTTCTGTCTATAGGAATGTCCATACTAGGACTTCCACTCTTATATCTACAGATCACAATCAAATACAGAAAATGCAGCATCCCCATGCATCTTGGTGATGGACTGTCACCGACACAAACTGCGCACAAAACAAAGCAGATGAGTTTTCAGTGTAGCCGCTGTAAAAAGTCTTGCATTCAATATTGGCAGTTGCAGCAGTAGCAGTGTCATTTGGCACATGTGCATCACTGTGGTACAGAGCAAAGCAAGAAGAATAACCACTACCAAAACAGAAGCAGAAGCTTTACACATATCTGACTAGATCATTAAACATTGGTTGTCAGTGGTAAGAACTGTTTTGTCATTACTGTAATATTTCACTATTAGAGAGAAAAAAATGACATTCCCTCAATGTCTTTGAAACGTAGTGTGCTAGCCATTTATGTAAAGTTTCACCAAAAAGTCTCCCGTTCTGATCCCCATAGTTCCAATTAGTATCATTAGTCTAAGTCTATGCTCCGACCTCCAAGAAGTAGAAAAGTTCTCAGATGAAGCCACAGTCTCTGCTTTTTGTCACAGAGAGAATTAGTGTTGTCCAGGCAAGTCGTAGCATTGTTGCGTGGAGATGTAGTGCTGTGGCCATGGGATCTGATCGAGTGGTTAGCGTTCTGGAGCGCAAGGACGCGCGGAGCACAAAGTGGTCATAGTGTCTCGTCTGGTTTGTCCACAGGGAGCGTAGATCCATGTCAGTTTTTCCACGTTGGTTTCAATAGTTTGTTAGCTAGCTGCAATGGAGGAATGTAAGAGAGAAAGACGAGAAGCTGCAAAAGAGTGAAGAGAGAAGAGTTGAGTGTTAAGGATGGAGTTTAGTCCCATCGGTAGTGTAGTGGTCCCCCATTGTCAGTTCAGCATGGGCAGTAGGTGGGAGGAGGCTGTCGTCTAGTGATGCACACAATCAGTTTTTCTGCAAGAGAAAAAGTGGCACAAGTGTGGGAATTGATCATGTGGGGCAGCTAATCTGAGGCGTTCATGCCTAAGCGGGAAGAATGGCACATTTAAAAGTCAGATTCACAGCAGTGGCTTTAAAAAATAAACACAATACACAATAGTGACTGCTGGCAACAACATTACCACACGTTAGACAAAAATTATATGAACTGTGCAGAGAGAAAAAGAAAATCACATCTCAGGAGACACAAACACAAATAAATAAATAAATAAATCACTGACACTTTCCACCAGCAGGGGGAGCAAAAAACAGTCCAAATACAGTACAATGGAAGCTCATTGACAACACTGTCCACTGTCAGACACACAAAGTCAGTTCTTAATACACAGCTAAGATATTAGGCCATGCAGTGAGTTGAGAAGAGCAGCCGGTGGGACACACATACCATGCGCTGACATGCAGTGTGACAGTGGGTGTAGCCTAACCATCGTAAGAATCCATTAGAGGCAAAGAGGCCTGCCTCTCCCCATACATCCCTCCCTGAGAGAGAAAAGAGAGAGACAAAAAGAAAGAGCGTAGGAGTGTGTGGTAGATAAAGAGAGGGAGGAAGAGACCAAAAGAGACATACAGAGAGACAAGACACACAGCGAGGATGGGGTAAAGAAAAAAGAGGGTTAAGTGTGAAAATTCAAAGTAGGTGAAGAGACACAAAACATGAAAAAGAAGGAAAAAAGAACAGCAAGAGAGAACGAGGAAAAAGGTGGAAGGAAATAAGGGCATCAGATGAGAAAAGAAAGAAGGGTTACAAAAGGTTAGTTTAATGTTAGCTCATGTTTCAGGGCGGAAAAAAAAGAACACAGGTGAGAAATTATGTGCAAGACACAGATCAACCCACAGTGCTTTAACAAGACATGCACCAACATGCCGTCTGTGGGTGTGTGTGAGAGCACGTTCATTCACACGGTAACATTTTCAGCTGGAAGTGAGGACATCGGTCTGTGCATCATCCTGAATCTAGAACATCAAAACCTGTGTTTGCGTTCTGCGTGACGAACCATTTCTTTTTACCAAGAATCTCCATGTTTTTAGCAGCGTGATGATGTGCAGTCACAATCCAACTCAATAAACACCAGTCAGCTTTATGGGAGGCACAGACCGGGCTCGAGACGAACACTAACATAGCAGATGTGTTTGGGATGAACAGAGATCTTCCCCCGGACGCCTCCAGGAGCAAAGGGATTTATGTATCAGGCATTTATGTATGTACAACTGCCGCAGAGCAAATGACAAACTGAACCCAGCGCTAATGACAGCGGAGGGCGTCTTCTCATGCCGTTACTATAGTTACAATCATTGGCTGGCTAATTAGCGCGTGACCTAATCCCTATCCTATCCATCAGGGACACACTCGGTTTTTCCTGATAATGCTACACTGCAGATTAATGGAACAAATCAACTAATTTACAGTAAATAAATGTACTGACGTACTTCGGCTGTGTACAGTTTGGAGGTTAAAGTACTATGAAATCAAATACTTTTCACTAACAACTAGTTAAGCAAAGTAAAGAAAGCACAGTAGTAAAGTAAAGACACAACATTTTGATACTGGGAAAGTTTTCATTAACTTTGGGACAGTTAAAATTCTCTTTGGCACACTGGTGAAAAACGTTAGCCTGGAGCATCGACAGACTGCACTGATGTCTCCTGAAGGAACAGGGATGACTTCAGAGAGATAACGCATACGTATTACTCAGTATTAGCACACGATGACAAAGAAACATCTGGTGACGGTCTGCTCAACACTTGAAGATGACGATCAAATCTGCATTCATCGTCTCACAAATTAGCATTTTCTCCAAGTTGTCTGTTGTAAGCTCTTGAAGTTATACTGACGTCAGCAAAGAGACGTAGAGAGTATGTAGCACAGCTCATGTTAGGAGTCAAGGAGTTAAGTAATTCTCATTAGAGTGCAGTCATGCAGGATTATGTGTGTGGGAAGGGGGTGTGTGTGTGTGTTTACCTGTATTGCATCTTTGTCAGCAGGTTCGAGTGTGTTGTCCAGAGTGTTCCTTCTCCCCCTCTGGTCCAGTGTGGAGTAGGCATCTGAAGAGGAGAAACATGCATGCATGTGTGTGTGTGTGTGTGTGTGTGTGTGTGTGTGTGTTTGTAATGCAAGGAAAAACAACTCATTAATAAGTTTCATCTGTTACACATGCCAAGATCACAGTCTGGTTTGTTTCTGTGTGTGTGTGTGTGTGTGTGTGTGTGTGTGTGTGTGTGTGTGTGTGTGTGTGTGTGTGTGTGTGTGTGTGTGTAGCCATTTTCTCTTGTCACACTTACCTGGTCCCAAGTCATTCATTGGAATCATTTCCCGGTCCCCTTTGCCCCCTGTGTGTTAAAGACACAAAAACAATGAGCATCAATATGAACTGTGAAATGTTATTGTTCTCTCAGCAAGGCAGTGTCAACAGCCGCACTGTGTCCTGCCAAAGATAGAATAGTGTGTAGGTGTGTGAGTGTTTTGTAAGTGTCAGACATGAGCCAGCTAGTATTTGCAAATATATAGTGTTAGTTTGCTGTGTGATGGGTGTGGTTTGAAAACTTGAAAATCAGTGCCAACAAGCGTAAAAAAATCTTTTGAACATATTAAAAAGAAAACAAACATAGTAATTAACAACCCGAGTCGGGATCATCGAAAACGTCCCACTGTGTTACCCTGTAACGTCTTGTATATCAAGCAGGTTGAGACAAACGTGAGAATTAACTGCAACTTCTATTTAACCCTCAAAAGACTGCACAGAGCCTGGAACTTATCAACTGCAGTACACAGAAACACAGCAAGAGACCGGAGAGGAGTGCTGACTCTCGTCCTGATACACTGCCACATTTAAGTCTGCAGAATCTGGAGCAGAGCTCTGTGGAGCTTAAGTGAAATAAAAGACTTGTGTTGAGCAAAAATACTGGGATTAGAGCTTTTGAATGCCCTCCATAAAAAGCAGTTTGAAGTGCACACTCCAGATTTTAAATAAATCTTTAGAGCAATCACAATTGGACACATTACAGCTGACAGGCATGACAACGTTTTGGTCCACATCAACACAATAATATACTGGAAATGCAAATAATGCTTCTGTGCAAACAATACTGGACAGGGGATGTACAGACAGGACACACTGAACACTTGCTTTCACTCAATAAACTTGAGATATGTGGTCTTGCAGTGCAGTCCACTTTGCATGCAAGCATTTCCTTTTGGCTTCCTGACCTTTGTCTATGAGTGGCAGAGTGCTGTCCTCATATCCTCCGTTGGCCCTGGTGTTGTTGCTGGGAGGGTTTAGGTTCACCATGAAGTCCGTCTTCTTCCAGCCGTCCTTCTCCAAAGTGCGCCGCAGCTCCTTGTAGCCCCACACTGTCTGCAGCACCAGGCCGGCCCCACGCACCTCCCGCTCAGAACGGTTACTGATGATCCCCGTGGACCAGACAGGCAGGGAGAGGGAATTAAACAGAAGATGGGACTTAGGAGGGATGCATCATGACGGCAAGTCATTAACCTGCTGTTTCAACAGGCTACAAACTCACAAACAGACAGACAGAAAATGATCCCAAAACATTGTCTATCAACCCTTACCCATCCTTATTAATGAGCACCAGTCTCTCGATTCCCTGCGAGGCCCTGAGGGTCTTTGCTGCTTCCAGGCTGGAGCCCAGCACCTCGTGGAGCGTGCTCAATACAGATACCACCGTCTCTTCCGACAGCGCTCGCACCGGTTGACTCTGACCACCACCTGGCAGGTTGGCCACCAGGTGAGGCACCGCGTGTTTACCTGACAACACACAAGATGAGAATTTAACATGGAAACACACCCCTGACACCATCCTCTTGGTACAATAAATCCTTCTACGTGGTTAAAACTCTGCGGGACAGAACAACTAACTCGGGCACAGAGCAAACTCCGAGTCTCACCTAGTAGATCTCTGTTGCGTGCGTCAATGGCCAGGTTGCGGAGGGCTCCAGACATGGCACGGACTACACGGTCGTTGCCGTGGGCCAGCAGCTCAGTCATCATGGGTAGACCCTTCTCCTGGCGCAGCAAGGCACGGATGTATCGACCATACTAAAGGGACAAACATTTTTTTTCCCCATTAAATCAGGGACCAGGTTCTCCACCTTTGATAGACTGTGATTTCAGTTTTACTGCAGTTTGCTGGATGACACAGACTGTGATTTCAGTAGACATACTGTCTCTCTTCCAGTGTCTTCATGTTTTCCAAGTGCCCTCTACCACTACTCGGTACAAACAAACCTTTGCATAATTAATTTGAAAGTGGTTTCGCTTTACAAGAATCTACCTTGAAAACACTCTTGAAAAAAATAACTATTTTGGCTTGCATGAGGACAGCCACACTGTTGTACAGTACGTTGACAGCATTTTGTTGTTGATAATCCCGTGCAGAGAAACCTTCATTATTACACTGTATTTATAGTGGAGGTAGGTAAGTATGGTATTAGGCATGTTTCCTAAAGACATGTGCCAACTAGTATTCTAACACCCATTTTTCCTCAGTTATTCCATTCACGAATCTTCCAAGTGGCAGTCTTACTCTTAACATCTTAGTCACAGTACTTGTGTGAGTGTCATTCAAGACTGGACTTGCCTCCTTAAACAACAACCCAGGATATGACAGTCAATTTTTGGATTTTTAAGGTCAGGACAAGGTCGAAGTAGTGGTGAGTAAGGTCATGGATAAAATACAGCAAGTCACATGATCATTATCTCAATAAGCACTTTGTACTACTGTCTTGGTCTGTTCCCAGTAGTGATTAACAAACTAATATCACATTACAGTATCACATTACAAGCTGTAGCACGCTGTAAGAGCAATGTTTCCCCAATTAGTGTTGACTCCGCACAGGAAGCATCGGTGCTGTGAAATGGAATAGGAGGTTGCGGTTTGCGGTTCTTACAGTCCAGCGTCCAGCACACAGGTTCTGAACGGCTCCAGCTGAGGCTTCCAGTACGGTGGGGTTCTTGGACTCCTTTAGCAGAGAGGTGTAAATGCGGACCACCTCCGGCTGGTACAACAGCTCATAGCCTACAGAAAAAGAGGAGAGAGTGGGGAAGAGGGCAGGAGGACAGGAGGAAGCGTGGAGAGGCAAGTGAGGACAGCAAGAGTGATTGATGGGAAAATAAGCAGAAGAAACAGAGGGGAGAAAAGGGACAAAAGGATGGTTTGAGAAGGACAGATATAGAGGTTAGGTTAAGTTTTGCTTTATGATACATATCATTAAATTGTCAATTGAGCCTGTAGTTACCTTTAGCAGGCGTGGTCCTCATTGGAATGTCTATTATGTCTGCAGCTGCATCCTCATCTTTCCTACCTGGAATCAAACATTAACGGCCTTAGAAACACACGCAACATATCTACATATGACATGTTAATTACTTCTACTATTAGTGATGTTGTTCTAGTTGGTTAGACGTGCTTTGACCAAAAACTGAGATGCATGTGAGATATTTCACTACAGCTCTTTCACAGTGAGAGGAAGGCGTGCATGTTAGTACTAAGATAGCTACATCGACCTGTTAGCTACTCTATTACTAACACCACAACAGCAACAGGCAGCAGAAGCAAGTGCAGTCATACAGAGGTAAAGAGCTTACCTTTAGAAAACCACTCATCTGTAGCCCAGCTCGAAAGGTGGGTGGGGGGGAAGAAAAGAGAAGGGAGAGGAGAGAGAAGGGATGGAGAGGGAGGAGAGATTGACAGAACAGGAGGAAGAGAGAGCATTTACAGTAAGTAAGAGGAAAGCAGCCATAACTGAGCCACCCTGTTAACACCTGCTCACATCCCATCAGCACTGCTGCCACCACACGGAAATCAGCAATGTGACATGCCAAGTCTGAAGGCTAAATAAAGCTCATCAAAGAACACAGAAGTTCATGTAATCATTTTTTACAAACACACACACACACCTAACAAAACGATGAGTCCTTAAATCGACTACCCGATCTTTTTGTCTATATGGTTAGCATGGATAGTCAAGGCCTTTATGAATCGTTTCTGTTGCCTCATTACATGTAAGTAAAAATAAAACTGCAAAAGCAAAGACGAAGCAGGGAGGATCTTCAGTATCTGACTTATAGGATTGTTGACAGATGTTCATTGTCACTGCAAAACGATTGTAGAATAACAAAGGTAAAGCTACAAACAGAGTAGTGAGGGGGTGTGGAGCTGAGAAAAAAACAAATCAATACTCTCAGTGAAACATAAACACAGCGCAGCAGGAGAGAGGATGAGCTTTCTTGCAGTTGGGGAAATTGTTAACATTCCTGTGAGCGAGTGGTTTTGTTTGTGCAAGTGTGTCTGTGTGTGTCTGTGCACACTAGTATCAGTCCAGTGAGACACCACTGTCAACAGTGACATCACCACAAATGTTCAAGAACAAAGGCAGCGTACATGTCTCTCCCTCTCTGACACTGACCTTTGCTCTTGCGGGAGCTGAAGCAGCCGCCCTTCTGGCTGGAGGGGGCAGGGCCCTGGTTGAGGGGTGCGGCCTCCTGGTAGCGCTCACAACCTGGGATTTCGCGGTGCACGTGATAAGACAAGTTCCTCAGCAGACACACGCTGTTCTCTATCAACTGCAAAGATGGAGGGAAAAACGGCAGGGTGGAGAAAAGAGGAAAGGTGAGATCGACCTGCCAAGTTTCTCATTTCATCACATCACCTACGCACAGTGCATCATACAGCAATGACGTCATGAAAAAAAAGAGCACTCAGTTCAGCATTGCACAGAGGTAGGCCTTTTTTTCTACCTATACTACTTCCTACATCCCTACATTACCCACAATGTAACTCAACTGTTGACACTTTGATTGGAGATTCTGTTGCATTATATAAGTAGCGGCTAATGTGGTCTCAAGCCGCCAGCCTCGACCAGTGATGAGAAGCAGCATACAGAGGTCTGTAAGCTCACTTGTTTCTAAACGCCATTTACCAGACTTCAGCTGCTCCCTCTATAAACACAAAAGGCTTTATCCAACTCTTCCCCACATATGCAAAAATACTCCCCAACACCTGTAAACAGACTTCATGTAAAACTGGTTGACTTCCCCTTTAATAAGATAAGTCTGAGTTAAACTTACCTTATTGTCGACATCTTTACAGTCAATCTGGGACTGGACGATGTACATGAGTGAATCGACCAATCCTGTGCACTCCCTCAGCTTCCTCCTCGCTTCACTGCGCTCTGAACTCACATTCCTTTAGAGTAGAAAGTTGAGAGGAGGAGAAACATGAACATAAACTAAAAAAAGGATTAGCAGTGTGAACACAAATACACAATGCTTGAACACACCCCCAAGTGGTGTTTGAACGAAACTCCTGTTAAATCTACTGGTTTTCAAAGAGAGTAGAGTTTAGTCAGATTAAGTTACAGCTCTGGACCAAATTATTCAACTGCCCTCTGACTCAGTCCCACTTAGAGATCTAACATGCCTGGACGGACAGAAAGAGGTGGAAACTGAGACCAGTTCTTCATTCATTCATGGAGAAGACACATAAAGAAAGGAGCATGAGGGAGAAAACTCTGTGGAATGATATTCAGCCTTGGTCTTTTGTGCCGCTTTGTTTTTCCTAGTGACAGACACGCCCTCTCACACAATACCAGGACACATTCCCTTCCACAGCAGGGGGCACTGATTTCACTTCACTGCATAGTTCAGGAAGTTTATTTATATGCTGCAGTAGGCAAACATTTACAATGCAGCAAGCAGACTAAATCAAATCAGGACTGCAGCAGAGGAGAGCGCTACTTCTTCAAAAGACAAAAGAAAAGGTTTAAGTTGATATATTTCTATGATTCTGGTGTCAGGTGTGGCTGTCGGCAGTAAATCCTCTTTGTGCAGTAAAAGACTGAAACAAAAACACAGAAAGTGACGGTTTGAAGCAAAGGAAGACGGAGTAATCGGTGTGAGAGGTTCTGCCTCTGCATCAAGACCGGCTGGGCAGGTAAAAGGAGATAAGGTTCCCTACATGTTGGCTCTAATAGATAGCGCTTTGGAGCAAACAGAAATATCTCAACAACTATTGGATGGATTGTCATGAAATCTGATCTGCTCCCTCTGAATGAATAACTAATAGTTACTTAACTGCACCCTTAACTCTCAGGTCTGAGACTACCACTATCACCATTTCCTCTGCTCTGCTCACGTACACATATACAAGTTACCTTACTGCTATGACCTATGCTACTCGAAGATTTGTATTAAAGTCATATGCAGGGAATTCACGCGTGCCAATAGGCTTTAAAATGATTAGATATTATTGTAATTGTGATAGTATAAGCTTTTGTTTGTTGAAAAATGAAACAATTAAGGAGGGAAAAAATGGTGCAGTAAGTGTACGACTTTCAACACTTTTACATAAAGGAGTGCAATTCATTCACTCTATGGCAACATCTGCGTGTTTATGTTCTGGCCTCAACAAGTTGCATGCATGTTGAGTAATTTCAAGTCACACTTAAAGCTGCAGTTAGTAATGTATTTTAGAAGCTATTTTGTTATTTGTTGGAATTCTCTTTACACCCCAACAGCAATCAAAACATTAAAAGCTCTGACAAAGAAAGAAAAAAAGATCTGGCATCTGTGGCTGTTGCAGGCCTGCAATAAACCCATCCAATCATTTCAGCCTACCTGCCAGTCTACCTACATACCTGCCTACTGACACACACTCTGCCTGCGCCCTCAGTGCACATGACTGTCTGTGACTGCTATTTTGCTTGTGTTTATATGACTGTGTCATTTGTTTATTTATGTATTTATTAAAGGAACCGGTCTTCTCATCTCTACTCCTCTCTCGTGACTAGCCAGGCTGTGTGTGTTCATGTGTTTTGGAGGGAGCGATACTGTCCAGGCCATTTCTGCAAATATTAAACTTTGAAGTCTTCAAGATTACCAAGTTATTCACACATATCTTTCCAGACCTGCAAATGAACACTGTAATTAACCATGTGGTCAAGGGGAATGCACAGATAACAGACCAGCAGGCTAGAACATACTGTTTACACTGTATGTGTCAATGCCCCTCTGTCCTCTGCTCGCCCCCTCCATGTCCTCTCTGAAATTCCCTTCTTCACCCGCTCCTGATCCCACAGTTACTGTGAGGCTGTAGTCAATTATAAAGAAATCACTGACATTTAACCTTAAAATGTTTTAATGAGCACTACATAACATTAAGCAAGATATCCTGTTTATAAGTGCAAATAATCAGAGTAAAGGCTTCTGGTGTGCATAAATGATTTATAAATAGATTAAATTATTAGTAGAATGAAAGGTTTCACATGAATCTCCTTCCTCTCTCTTCACTGAGACCCCTCCATGACGTTTTTTTTTCCTGTTAACTCATCCTTGCTCCCTTCATCCCCCATACATCCCACTGCTTGGTCAGTCTGTTGAGCTGGCATGTTTCCATTTTCCTCTCTTGTCAACGTGAACCCTCCCTCCTGCCATCTCATCATCATCATCATCATCATCATCATCATCATCATCCTTCCTTTCATACCTCAGGCAGCCTGCTGTGTTGGTGAGGGCTGTCTCCCACTCTAGATGTCTGGGTTTGCAGTTCTCCTCCCCTCCTCCTGCCCCATTGCTCCCTTGCTCCCAGCCTGAATGGGGAACCATAACCTCGTCGGACAGGGCATGCAGCGCATGGTCCACAATCTCCATTTTCACAGAGTCATGGGACGACAGGTTCCACAGTGTCCCTGGGTAAGAAAAATGCAAAAAATGTCATATTTCATTATGAAGCTTACTTCATCTCTTGCCAAATGTCACTAACCAATGACCGCAAGTTCAACCGACCAATCTGACCACAGTCCCAATCCAGAAGCACAGTATCTAACTGGTTTGTTAAAGTCAGAGTCATGTTTATACAGTTTGTGTGTTTCCACTGTGCGTCTAACCTGTGATAATGTCAGTTAGGTCCTGGTCACGCGTCTTCCTCAGCAGCCTGACCAGAGCAGGCACTCCGTCACAGTTCTTGATGGCGATCTTGTTGTCTGGATCTTTGCCATATGAGATGTTCTTCAGTGCTCCACAGGCTGCGTAGTGAACCTATAACAATGCAAAAACAGCTTATTGAGCCATTAGTAACGATGGAGTATCACTTACAGAGCAATGAGTTCACAAACATGGATTTACTGTAGTAGTAGAAAACAGCATCATGCCCTTGTAACTGTTAGTACTACACAATTTACAAGGGCCTTGGCGCTGCTACCCATGCCAATAATTGCCTATAATTAATGGTAAATTACTTGACTACATTACTTCCTTATTTTCACTGTAAAACAATTTCAGCTTCATGAAAATTCATGAAAATCCTAAAATCAATACTGCATGTCACATTTTCTTAAACTGTTGAAAATGTTTTCATGGTGCTATATTCAGTCCTAATTTATACATCCCAACCTTTCAGACAGACAGACAAAGAGTGTGGAGCTTTTGGAACAACTTTAAAGCATAAAGAGGATGCAGTCGCTGCTTGACCCATTTCTCCAGCGAGCAAGTCATCCGACACACACCAGACTTTAAACTTGTCATTGGCCACAGAGCATGAAATGTGAAATTAAGATGCTTCTTTGCTTCGAGAGTGGAATGCATGATGTGGTTTGTCTGGTAATGCCCCTACAAACATCAGCAAAACTTTGCCACAGCTTGTGCTAAATGAAAGGGAATCGTAGAAAAACCGCAGAATGTTTTGGCCGAAACCATTTTTAGCACAAATGTTGACCTACAGGATTTGAGGAGAAGTCAAATATGTAATGCTTATTTCTATTCCCCCTTTGATCAGCATTAGTGGTCTGTCTCCAGTTCAAATTGTCTCAGGCCAATGACCTGTTTTGGTATTACATAAGAATTACACTTCATCCCTTAAGCTGTGCTTTTACCCCACCTAGTTCAATCACAACACACTCCCAGTGAAGAATGAGCAGAAAGCCATGGAGAAAATCAGCAAACTCACCTCTCTGTTTGGGTTGTCAAGCATAGAGACCAGCGCAGGGATGCCTTTCAGACGACGCACATCAGACTTCACCTGGAAAGCAGAAGGACATATCACATCAACGGTGGGTGGGGGTCAAATGAAGGACAGCCCCCTGAATCAAACATGTCAAAATCAATCAAGATACAATGATGGACACACAAATTAAATCAAAACGCCAAGGTAGAAAAGCAAAGCACAGGACACAGACGGCCAGTAAAGAAGAAATATCCTTGAAAACCCTTTAAATGCAATTAACAGAAAGAATTATTTGTGGTAGTTTTCTTTAAAGGTAAAAAATAAGAAAAATCTAAATATTCTCTTTCCATTTGCAAGTCGAATGTTGCTATGACAACAACTGTAGACATCAAAAACTGTGCAGACAGGTGCAAATAATTTTATGTAACATTATATGTAATGACATATATGCTGGGCAGACACTGTACATATTAAGCCTGATTCTAGCCCTGACTTGGTCACCCATGACCAATATGAGGTCGGTTGTTGTGCAGCCTGACCGGAGTCATAAACTGTGTGCCTGTTTTAATATAACTGGACTACTATTTTCCGTGTTGTGACTTAAAATGTAGTGTTGACTGAGACTGCTGTAATATAAAACTGAATCTTACTTTATGTTCATGGATAGAACTGCACAATGCCGCCTTTCTCTCCTTTTGTCAACACTGTCATATTTGTATTGTTTGAATAGATTTTACTGGAACTGTCACTGACTTCAGTGTGAGCAGGGCCAGTCAATCAGTCTGCAGAGTGTGAGCATAAAAGTAAAATGGTGCAGCTCTATATCCAATATCCAACCTTAAGAAAAAAGGTCTCCATTCTCTGTTTCCTCTGTCCAGCTACTCTTCATCTTCCTCCCACTCTGGTAGAATTCTAACTTTCTGTGTGGCTCTATTGTCTCCTATTATACATGCCTCGATCATTCCTGGAGAACATGTTCATCTTCAGCCCAGAGAGATGTCGCTTTGACCTCGCTCCTCAACTAATAACTCTTAATTAAAGTCTATTGTACTCCAAGTTACACTGGATACAAGGCCTTCTACCATATCTTGCTTGCCCATGCGCGTCTCTTACTTTATCATTCTTATAGGTGAGATGTTGCAGGTATGCAGCTGCGTTGCTCTTGACTGGGTCCAGCCTGTAGTTGAGCATGGCGATGACCTCTGGCAGCTCTGGTTGACGCCAGCCACCAGGGACGGGACCTTTCCTTAGAGTGCTGTCCAAGGAAGCCATGCTTCCTCTTTCACCCTGGGCCAGCGGTGCTCCTCCTCCCCAGTAGTACATGTCCCCTGGGCCACTCATGTCGCCATCCAAGGTGCCCTCATAACTCCTGGGGAGGGATGAGAACATATGTGAATGTAGACATTTTTTAAGGATGCAGACATTCATCAATACATATAGAGAGGAAAGACCCTGTGATTGTTGAGAACAGTGGTGATTTGAAAACCAAAACAATAACTCGATATATTTTTCTCTTTGCTTTTTATTTTCCAAAATATAAGTGATTGTGGAAGAACAATATTATGTGCACTTTTTATGCACATTAAAAATCACTCTCAAGTATGATACACATTGCATACATACAGAACTTAAATCGAGGCGTTACTCATGCCTAAAACACAGATGAGTCACTACAAAAACACGCAACTTACCCAGCCCTGCGTGGGGGCCCATGGGGGAATGCATGGTGGTTGCGAGGCACAGTGCTGTAGTGCATTGGGTGTCCCAATCCATAGTCAGGCTCATCATAGCCAATGCTGCGCTGATCATCCTCCAGGCCGTACGGCTCTGGGACAAACCTCGGAATGGAGGATAGCTCCATGGCACTTCCCATACGGCCAACCTACACAGAGACAGGCTCCGAAATAATACAAGCTTCAAGCTGAATGCTGTTGAAAACTCATGCTCGGCGTTGTAAATTTGTGTAATCTACTTAATTTGAAATCTTACTCAATTCTTTACACGTAGCGTGGAAGCAAATAACCAAATTCAGCAAAAGAGCCTTGAAGGGACCAATCTTAAATCCTGCTAAAAGGAAAGCATCAAAGCAGGTGATACAGTGACTGCTGAACATACCTGCGGCTGAGCAGCGTAGGGGTCCAGCTGGTTCCTGCTGTGGGCTCTGTAGTTTGGATCCAGAGTTCTGTAGCCATCTGGATGGACCGGCCTGCAGACAGAGGGACAGGGAGGTTGAGGGTGAGAACAAGAAGACATCTACCTATGATGAGCAATGCTAAAGTAAAGACAAATTTTAACAAACATGGTACCTGTAGCGATCATCCATGCGAACTCCCCTGTTAAGGCTTGTGTAGGTTTCAGATGGGGGTCCAGTGCGGTAGTCTTCGTAGCCCGCCGGCGGTCCGTAGTGGTAGTTGCGGGGCACAGTGTGAGTGGGGTAGTCCATGGGCACCCCGACTCCAGGTCCGGGTCCCTGCCTGTAGACCATGGGTGCAGTGTAGCCCCCCATACCGGTCACTGAACCCCCACCATCCAGGGAAAGTGTGTCTGACACAGAGGGGATGACTGTGCGAGTGGTGGTGGTCTTTACTACTTTCTTTACCTAAAAGAGCAAAAGAAGGTCCATGAAGTCCATGAAGGAGGGAACACGATACAGACATATGCAACACAAAGAAGGTTCTATTGTAATCATTTAGTTTACCGTGGTTTCTGTGCGCCGCGTGGTCCCATCTTCACTGGTCTCCAGGGAGACAACAGGTGGTGACTCCTGGGGGTCTTCCTCCACCGTGTACGTCTCCTGCACCACCTGGCCAGGCTCCATCCTGAACTGCACACACATATTTCACAATGTAACTCAACACATGGGATGTCTTAGGGTTAACCTAAAAGCTGAAACTGGGGGTGTCCACAGATGCTTACGTGATGTGACCCGTTGATGTAACCCTCGTTCAGTGTCAGCCTCTCTATGTCTGCATCACAAGGAATGCGGCCGTTCTGTGGCGAGGGAGAAACACACGTGAGGAGATCAACACAAACTGACTGCTTAGAATAAACAGGGTGGATATGCATTTATGGACACATACACACATCCTGCTATCCAGAGTCGACAGCGATTTACGCAGTAGATACCAAAAAATTAATTAATTAAAAAAGTGAAAGCAGCGACTGTTGTTGACTGTCATTTGGATTTTAATGGCACCCAGCTCTGTCGTGTAAACTAAGGCACTTCAAGTTGCATACCATGCTCTATTTTTTTCTTATGTGTTA
The DNA here is from genome assembly GCF_039877785.1 of Chaetodon trifascialis. NCBI lineage: Eukaryota > Metazoa > Chordata > Actinopteri > Chaetodontiformes > Chaetodontidae > Chaetodon > Chaetodon trifascialis. Next base: position 24,536,323 of record NC_092057.1, on the reverse strand, counting down.
CAACTTATGCAACCAGCTAATGACAGGCCAACTGCAAACAAAACAAGTGTGCTGCTTTGAAAAATTGAGAGTGAAAGTCTGTGACAATTGAGCACTTTGGTTTATAGTTTGCGGTGTCTCTCAGCCAAAATAAAGTCTGCACGGACTGATGGCACCACACGAACACCAAGGGTATGACAACATCATGAATATGAACACAAACATACAGACGCTTTCATGGATGAACTCCTTCACCCCTTAGAACAAACAAACAAGATTGCTGGATAGAACATAACCTTCCAACAAACTCTGAATGAATGAATGAATGAATGAATGAATGAATGAATGAATGAATGAATGAATGAAGAGCCTTCCATAAGTGCCAGCCAAACAGCCAACTCCTCATTTAATTCCGGTGGGCTACTTTATTAATATTTCTGCATGATGATAAAGGAACACATCCATTTGACTGGATCAGTCCAGTCCCTACATGCATGGATGAATATATGTGTATATTATATTATTATAAATTAGAATGTCGTGTCCTGTCGAGAAGTAGTATTCGTCTACAGTTTTCAGCAAATATTAGCAAAATAACTGACGACAAAACACATTAAGAACTGCATTGATTGCACAGACAGGGGACATCGTCATAGACCAGTTGGAGCAACTTGACAACTGCGCAGTATTAAGTCCACTGAAAGCGCCGCATTTTCCATACACGCCAGACACACATTTATGGGCTTAATAAATAGATGAATTACAGCATCTTTACTTATACTGTGCTCTTTACAACAGAGCCATCAAAGACGCATTGCAAAGACACACTAAAACAAGCAATGTTGATATGATAAATTAAAGAAATAAGACATAAATGACTAAAAAAAATACAAAAGTAGGTCTAATGATTCTTAATTACAAAATTTCTCATCAGTCAGAACAGCTGTAGTTTCAAAGGTTAATAGCTATTTACAGACTTTCTAATAATTACTTTCCAACAACTCACTACATGTTTACAATCAGGTAGGCAAACTCAAGATATGTAATAAATCAGATCAGTGTATATGATGGAGTAGTGGTATGAGAATGTGTCTGAGGCCACCAAATTTGGGCTTTTATGGCCAAAACTGGCATGCCCCAGAGCCCCCTCGCTAGCTACTGTGGAAAGCCCTTTGAATGAACTGTGATAATGGAATGAACAGATGAGATAATTAGTGAGTAATGAAATGAATTAATGAGCCAGAGAGAGACACATACAAAGAGATAAACTTTGTTCTCTTATGAATCGACACTACCCGCATTGCCTGGCCAGTAGTGGTGATGGGTGTGGTGCACTTCCCATTCCAGCCACAGGGGGAGCTCTATGTATGTCTACCGCCATCTCTGCAGTTTCATCTCACTACTGTGGGGGTAAAGGGGCACAGCCAGGGGGAAGGAATTGCATAACAGCGATTCAGAGATGGAATACGGCTGTCTCAAGTTGACATAAATGTATTTTCAAATTTTAAAAAATAAATAACTTGCTGCAAGCAGGAAATAATACTCGAGGAGGAGCAATGATGGAGGAGCAATGATAACCCTTTTAAGTGCCTGATCATCGGATACAGAAGACAAAGAAAAAGCACATAAAAACACACTCCTTAGTTCAGGTAAGGACCCTGTCAGAAAGAAGAGCAGAAAGTGCCGGGCAGATGTGAGCGTGTGGGAACCTGTCAGTGAAAACGAAGGTCCTGCTACGCTGCCTGGGAGAGTGGCAGAGGCATGCCGAAGCCTTCGGGCTATGTAAACACACAGCAGATAAGAGGCAACACAGGCTACATTTCTGCCCTGGTCTCACTGTAACACACACTGTACGTATATTTCTGCTCATTATCAGCCACTAGAATCGCACTGGTACGTGTCCCACCTAAATGTGTGCCTACATTAGGGCTGAACAATTGCGATTATTTGGACAGATATTGCAATTACGATGTGAGGCATGATTTAGTGGCAACAGTCATTTTTGCATTTCATTTTAACTGCAAAAATGTTAAGAAAATTATGTGATTTTTTCTGGAGTCTGTACCAAACAAGCATGTTCCCTTATGTCTAGAGTAGGGTTGGGCGGTAATCCGGTAATAAGGTATCCCGCGGTATCTAAAAATAGCAACGGTATCAGTTTCATTACCGTCATTAAAAAAATGCTGCGCATATAGGTCTGTAGGGGTCTAACATAATTGTAGCATCGTCATTACAAAAATGAAGTCCACTCTGTTCAATGTATCTGGTTGAATTTTTACTCGAGAAAAAGGTGACTGTGCAAAATTACATGCTAAAAAATTAACCCGAGCAGTTTTACAGATGTTTTGACACAGGTATGTCCAGGCGCTCATATGTGCGCGTCTGGGCAGAGTACCGTTATCTCGTCCAAGCATATGGAGAAACTCTGTTGAAAACACTTTTTCAGCCTTTTTTCTGCTTGCTATTGTTCTTAGCTCTCATAAAAGGACGAAATGCCAATGACGATCCAGAAGGAAGTAACCCCAGAGATAGGTTATTGCATTAAGAGCGCTCCCTCCACTCTAGAAACCCCCTCCTCTTTATGTAAACAACCAGGTCCTTCATGACTGATCTCAAACTAACGCAGAGTCATAAGAGGAGACATTAGCAGCGTTTTCTCGGACTGGTATATAACTTTTGACCACAAAACAGCAAAGGTAAATCATACTTTATGATTTAGCGAAGTTTTTTTTCTGGTACTCTTTGGCTACTAGCTCGCCGAGTTTTCGTCGCACAGTGTGGAGGCAGACATCTTCGTGGTCATCAGACGCTCTGCTTTCATATGATACCGGGCTTTGTTGGTTTGCGTGAAGTGGTGAAATCAGCAGATGCCGTACCTCTGACGTGCACTATTTTCATGTTTTCGTTACATGCACATATAATTTCGTGGGGTATGAATTATGTTTCGTTTGGGTGGCAATGCTTGGTAGAGGCTTTTAACTGAGTTTCTCCCCGTCATTCTGGTACATACTACAAGTTAGGACTGGAGCTTCTTCGCGTGAGCATTGACCGTCTGAACTGCGCGCATGTCACGCTGCTCTGCAAAGTGATTTTTAATTAGTCACGGTAATACCATATACCCCGGGAAAATGTGGGGAAAGTTTGACGGTATCAAAATCTGGATACCGCCCAACTCTAGTCTAGAGCATAGGATTTGTAGGCTGCTGCATCTGTGCGGCCCCACGATGCTTCATTTATAATCGTACAGTGTGACATATTTTGCCGTTATCAAAAAATTGTCGCTACTGCGATTTGGATATTTCCCTCGGCCATATTGCGACATTGATAACATTTTGATTAACTGTTCAGCCCTCACCTACATGCAAGAGTGACAAACGAAAAGAGAGAGAAAGCCCAGTTTTTTATGAGTGTGTTTCAAAGGTCGCCTCAGAGCCAAAGGTGCGTGTATGCCAGTTAGTACACAACGACCAAGTATGTCAGCAAGGAAGTGAAAGACTGAGCAATGTACGTGTGTGTATCTGCAAGTCTGCCTGTGAGGTTAACTCAGAGCATGAAGTCACTGTACAATGTCTTCACCAGGTGACTGAGTCACACATGATGAAGAGGGTGTGTAAGCAAACAACAGAACACACTTTAGCGAGTCAGAAATCAAGATTTTCACAGTTGATGAAACAGTCTGACTGGACCGATGTCCTAGTTAATGGACTTTGCCAAGCTGAAAAAGCAGCTGAGGGACAGCTTCCTTATAGCAGCAATAAAAACAATAAATTCTAAATAAACAAGCTGGTTGACATTATGTGGCTACAAAGGTCCACTCACAACTCTCACAACAAACAACAGGTCAAGAAAGACATCGCTCTGCATGCAAACTCCCATGAACAAGTCAAGACAAACATGGTGGGTTAACACTGGGTTGTTAAGCTTGATAGATTGAACGATATGATGACAGAGGGACTATTTTGAATGAGACATGGACAGTTACTCGGGAACCGATGGAGAATGGAAAAAATGCGTGCACAAAGCGGTGCTGAGCAACAGAGGGTGTAAATTACCTCTTCATGAAGGTTATACTGCAAGGAGCTTCAGTCGCTTTATTTGACTCAAACTTTAACTTCCAAAATTCAAGCTAAGCCCTCCCCCCAAGCTTGGTTTAGGTTCTGCTGCCATCCAGCCAGTCCACACACAGATGGGATGGGGGTGACAATGGAGAGGACACTGGATGAATTTGATCGGCTCAAGGGTGAATCCAAGGGACTTTGATGGAAAGAGTGCATGACTTTGGATGGAAAGGAGAGGGGGCTTGGGGGTGGGGGATGTTTCGCGTTACCTGCATGTTGGGGAGGGGGCGGGGCAGGGTGCCGGCACACGACCTCCGCTCCTCCTCCAGAGCTCGGCTCAGCATCTCAAACTGCCTCTCCTGCTCCCGCACCGAGGCCAGCAGGGAGGCCGTACTCGCACACTGCTCCATTCACACACTGAGAGCAGAGCACAGGACAGGACAGGACAGGACAGGACAGGGTCAACACCAGAGAGCAGAAGAGATTCAACCAACACCAGGATTTCATCAAAGAACAGACACACAGTGAGGCTGAATCACCCAAGTATACATATATAAAGACAGAAGCACTGGTCATGTGCACACCTTGGAATACACACACACACACGCACACAAGTGCTAATGAAGTTGATATTTAGAGGTTAAAAAGCAGCAGGAGCTGACACAAAAAGGCTAAGCGAGGGGAGATAAATGAGGGAAGAGAGAGAACTGGGGAGATGAAGAAGCCGGTACAGAGAAAAGGTGAGTACAAACAGAACAAGAACAAGACGCACAGCGAGGACAAACAGCAGGCATAAAGAAACAGTTCACACGAGAAATCATCTCCAAAAGTGATTATTCAGTTCAAATTAAAGGTGGGACCAGCATCAGTAGAACGGAGATGGAAGTGAAATACCATCACTTTTTCAGTTTCTTCACCTTCTCTGAAGCAAGGTTAAAAATAGAAAGAAGTGAGATACATGACGAGAGACAATTATAGCGGGTTTTCAGCTGCTGCGTGTGGAGCTTGTTAGCACTTCTTTCCAAGGATGCAGACAAAGTGAGGAGGGGAAACGGAAAGAAGTACGTGTGAGCGCATTCAGAGGAGTTATCAAGAGACAGTATCACACCATCAAATTACACCAAATTAGAAAAGACAAAGGTGTTTTGAATCAAGAGGGTGTGCGCTCCTCAGCAGGGGAAAAGATGGCAGGCCTCTTTTCCCCACTTTTCTCTATACTTAATATACCCTAAAAGATATAATATGGGTGGCATTTGATTAAATTAGGATCATTTTTTATAGCCTGATCATCTCTACAAATCGAAAGCCATAAACTGGATTTAAAGGGGCAGCAAAAGTCCTCAAAACTGGGCCTGGTCAATGACCATTTTTATGCATCAGGCAGTGCATCCAGAGTAAACAAGTGCTATGGCAGCATCAACTAGATTCCCCAGATCAACAACATTATAAACAACCAAAACAAGGAGCAGTCAAGGGTACAAGTTCCTTACACTAACGTTTAAGAGGCCATGGACTGCATAGTCATGACAGAAAATGTGATTCTTTTATTCTGCTCAATATTGTGAACACAATTATCAATCACACCAATCATTTTAATAGCAGGAGACATGAGTCGTTTACTGTAGGTTTGCGCTCCTGCATATATTTTCACAGTTGAGTTTCACCGTTTTAGTGTTACTGTCCCTTGTTGCTAAAAAAAAAAAAAAAAAAATCAAAATGTGGTACTTTAATATTTAAGGGCACAACTTTTAACTCCAAGGCAAACTTTGCCTCCAATTACAGTGATCTTAAACATTGAGTTGATTCATTTTTTCACTTCACACTTTTTTTTTTTCCTTTTCAAAAAATTGGTAGAACCTGTTTGTTCCTCCTCCACTGAACTGCTACTTTCCTAACACAGGGAGTTTAATGATTGTTCACATGTAAAGGGAGGGCTTGACACCAGAATTTCCAGGGAAAAACAACACACTAGAACAGAAGTAAAATCAAAATAAATGATTTCCTGAACCATTAATTATGGAAGCAATAACTCAAGACTAATACCAATGATCCATTGTGCAGTAATAAAATGGTGCTTTTGATAATAACAGCAAAGAAGCAGAAAGGTTGTTTTTTGGTTTGTTTCTTTTTTTCCTCAAAGAAAGACAGTGCAGCCTAAACACACAGCACAAACAGACAAACATGATAATATGGGAACGTCACTCCAGGCCAAATTAAGACAATGACAAAGTGTGTGTTGTCAGACTTCCTCAGCAGAGATGCTGGTGAGGGAGGAATGATGAGAAATATGTGAAAGATTGAACTGTGTCTGTCTAATAAGGGGATGACATGAGCATGGCTCATCTCCAAACCAGGGCAAAAACCATTTTCTACTTCAAAGTTCACTGACTCATGGAGATCAAATCTGCTGCCTGTCTGCGCACACAGGACTGGCTGAGTGAACAAAGACTCCTGTATTAGGTTCGAGTGTGCACATATGCCAGCGTGAGTGTGTGCACACATCTGTGTGAGGGAGAGTGATTGTGTATGTGGGTCAGAGACTAAATAAAGGTGGCAAGTGTGTGTGTCTGACGTTGGTTATATCCTTGAATACTCAAACAGAGGTGCGGCAAGTTTTGGTGAAGTTAATGCAGCCTTGTTTCTTACCATTTCTGGGGGGAAAAACATATTTGTGGACAGAAACACACACGAGCTGCACAAGAACACACGCACCACCATTGTCATACATTCCACAGTGAGATTTAGCGTGTCATATCCTGTCTCAGCTGTTGGAAGCTGTCCTAATAAGGGAGCCCTTCATTTTTTCCATTGTGCTGCTCTCACCCGACTCTCACAGCAACATTTTTTTCTTCTCAAGCCAAACACTTCAATCCTGGAAAGAGAAAGTGGGCACCATTACTTTCTCTGGCCCAATCAGAACGTCCGACCACAAACCGAAAGTACTTCTTTACTCGATAATGCTCACAAACTGAAAGATGGTTTTGGAAGTGGGTATACAGAACCCCCGTGTAACGCTAAGACTGCATTAAAACTTAAATTGAAACCTTGACTTCACTCGACAACATCAGAGCTCTGCTGAGATCCCAAACAGGTAAACTAAATGTGGCGGCAAGCTATGAATAAGTGTTTGATGTGTCATGAAGGTTGCCTATAGCAGCTGTCAAGTTTTACATAAGGGACCAAGATTTCAACTTGGCAACGCGGCTATGACACATTACATCAGATAAGTCAACATACCACAGTCTGGGTTGTTCTTTGTGGCTCTGTCAAAACGTCAACTCTTTTTTGAGAGCATAGAGAAAGGCGGTCTCTTGTGCCACCATGCAACAGACAAGCAGACCCACACAACCTCTATGGCTACGCAGGTCCCACCACTAACATTCTTGCAGGAGGGAGCAGTTGCTTGTGAGAGAGTTTTAAGTGGCTTTAGCCACTTACAGCCTGAGCATTAGTCATTAATCTATTGTAAGGCCATTAGCAGCAACGCTAAATGGTTTCTGCTAATGGGATAGCCCTGGAATTACACTTGTAAGCCACTTACCATCTTGAGCCAACACAGATGTACACACACAGTCAGTATCCACTACTGAGTGAAAACTTTGCAAGGGACACACTCACAGCCTGTTTGGTCTATCACACAGTGCCCAGTGAGTATTGTGACTCCAGTGTATTTCCTCGTTTCATATGCCATCATTGCTATTTCAGCAACTTAGTCACTGGTGGTTGTAAAAGACTGACATGCATTCTGCTCAAGTCTGCGCGCGCGCGCACACACACACACACACACACACACACACGTGCAAATACTCATGCATGCACACACATAAACACACAGCTGAGGTGAAGCTATGGTAAAATGCTGCTGTGGCTTGGCCAAGTGCTCCGCTGACTCAGCCTCATTTGAATGGTCACACAGAGATTTGGCCTCGGTGTATGTGGTGCATGTTAGCCTTGGCTCACATCCAACTACTACCGCCATTGCCATTCTGACCTGAAACCATGAAACCCCCACCCCTCTCCCATGTGGCCTACAGTGTGGGGACAGTGTGGTAGCTGCAGAAACAGTGCACATGCATGCACACACGCACACCCAGACTCACATTCACTCATACTCCACGCAGACTTTTCAGGGACCTCCACAAGGCCAGCTGTCTAATCTACAGGGCCCAACTTACTATTCTTAGAAAGGAAGGAAACATGCAGGCAACTCTAACCCAGAGGCAGAAAAAGAGCCCAACAACAGACGAGTACATGTGCACCTAAATGGAGCTGGAAGATCTTTGGAAATAATACTGATTTGAGACTGGATATCGTATGGGATTTGATCATTGTAATATCATGATAAAGCTTCAATGTCACCTTTCCAAGTCTTAAAACGTAGCATCACAGTAAGGTGACAACATTTCTGAGTGAACCTGAGTGAAATGAACAATAAATGCATCGACCTTCTTGGTTAGCAAACCCACATTACAAATAAATTTCTCCCCAGACATGATATCACCAACCTCTAGTTTAGGAGAGGGCTGCAACTAAAGATTATTTTCAGTATGGATTAATTTGTAATTCATTTCTGAGCTAAAGCACTTTGCCAATCAATTGTCAAAGACATTAGTGAAAGAAGAGTATCACAATTTCCCAGAGTCCAGGGTGGCATCAAATTACCTGTTCTGACCAATCAACGGTCCAAGATACTTAATTCACAATGATGTAAACAGATAAAAGAAGCAAACCTTCACATATGAAAAGCTAGACTCAGCACATGTTGGATATTTTTGCTTTCTTAGTAACTTAAATTACTTACTGATTGTTTAATTACTTTTCTCTGTCAAATCTACTCATTATTTTGCTATGAAAAATGAATAATGAATGCCACTACCTGCTTAGCCATTACACCCCAGTGGTAATGAATTTGACCTCAGTAACAATATCCTCAACAAAGGGTTTCCAGCAGTGTTTTACAAAGAGAGCACTGGCCTATTTCATACTACAAATGCCTATATTCAACGATTGTGGATACTGACTAGGTCATAATCTACAAACTGATCACAAGACGAGACCCATCAGCATCTGGGAGGCTTACCACCTTGGCAAAACAGTGTCCCTCAAGATAGAGTCAATATATAAAGGCATTATCACGAACACCATCTTATTTTTAGTATTGGCACTGAGTCGTGCCAATACTAAAAATGGTTGAAATATCCAATATATGATTTCATGCGTTGTCATATTGCTACAATGGTATATCACAATATGGCAAACGTGGACAAAGTTAATCAACATATACTCAAATTGAGTGTTGTAAGTAATCAATTAATAATGGAATGGAGTAGGCTCCACTATTAATACATGACAAAAACCTTGCTTCACGTGCAAAACTTAACACACTAATTCTCTTGTTGTTTAACTTTATAGTATTGTCATATTTGATGTAGTCAACACAGACCAGCTCTACATGTACCTCAATTCAGTTTTCTCTTCAACTTCATTCAATAATGACATGTGATCACAGTCACACAGCACAGAAATTCTGTAATATTTCAAAACAAATTTGAAAACAAGACAGTATCAGCGTTCCCAACAAACTAAAAACCAATGTTCAGCAGTGGGGAAAGCTTTACCACTGGTGACTTACAATCACAGTGTGACCACCACTTAACAAGGAAGCTGGTTGGTTGAGCTGCTGTAGCGACGACCATAAAAGTGCAAACTGACACTCAACCTTTCCAAGAAGCCAACCACCAGCACTGAGGGAGGGTACTGCATGACAGTTAAACTTCACAGCTCTAGAAATCTGTGCCCTTTGATTTCACTCTGTGTGCATTATCGTACCTCACATGTCGCCCCCTGCGTGGAAAGCGAGCTGACGCGCTCACAGTTCAAATAAAAACAGACTGCAGGTGTAACCGTCGAAAGCAGTGAGAGAAAGAGAGAAAATGAAGACAGGCAGGGAGGAGGAGCAAATACAAGAAAACCCCAGCTTCTGTGTGTCAGAGGGACACACCCGTGGTGCACTCAGAAAGCCAGTCATTACCGCGGCTCACAAATGATAGCCCTGGCTAAAACAACTGGCTGAGCAGCAAGACTTTAGCCCCTACAGACAACATGGCTAGGAACAAATTCTAGGCAGGAAAAGAAATGTCCAACTTCTGATTTTTTCCCCCTCCTTTTCACATCTTACAGAAGGGACATTTCTGAGCAAACAGCGTGTCCAAACTTGCTCACAATCTTTTCCATCTCTGTTCCAGCAGGTCAAAGCAGACATGCCTGCAGGGTATTAAGAGGAATATGACAGGCATGTCCATGCTGCAGTGAAACTCACCAATCAGCTGACTGTACCAACTCATATCAACAATTCAGTTACTCTAGATGAGCTGTCAAATGTGTCTGGGGTTGGACTGTGCAATGGTTTTTAACATCACACACAGAAACTACTCCAAGTGTGATCCACTACAGCAGACTCAGCCTGGTCCCTGAGTAAACCAGCATCCATTCACACTGAGGGGTGTAAGCTGAGAGGGTGTCCGTGTTGGAAGCCTCTACGCAAGGGACTGAATAATGAAGCAACAAACACGCCTGCCACCTTACCACACCCCATACATCCAGACCTACACAACAGGTTCTTGCTTTTGTCCCTCGTTGCTCCACCACCACCACCAATCCCGTCTCCTTCCTCTACCTGGCCGACCACATCAAAAAAACAGCTGCTGAAACATTAAACAGTGTTTTCGCAGGAGACTTCCAACACAAAAAAGTCGAAGGCAGTCTACCAAGAGACACTCACCACACGAGCAGTCACCTGCAAAGCGCCATGCAGCCGCTACAGTGTCCACAGAGAGCGGTCGTCTCAGGTACACTAGGAAACTGATAAGCAATGTGAAGGCGAGACTGGACTTTGACTCCAGTTACGGTCTGTAATGCGGTGGACTGGCCGGTCGCTTCCGTGTCCTCTCATCTGAATACCCCCCACCCCCCAGCTCGGGGAAACTGGGAGAAAAGTCTGGTAAAATCGTGTCGGTTCGGTATTCAGCGGCAGCAAACACAATGAGTGAACGTGTAAAGTTATAACATTACAACGTTACACCTCCCAGCCATCCACAAACCAGACCATTCATGCCATAAAATGCTCTTAGCTAGATAACATTACGTTAGCTGGATATTTTATATTTGCAGCTGTCTTGATATCAAGCTGTTTTTACAGAATACGTAAGTTCTGTTCAAGTTTTCCCAAGCCTCACGCTGGATAAGTTATTAATCAAGCTAACGAATGGAATACACCGATGCCAGCCCCATTAGCTTGTGCTACGGTAGCTAGCCTGCTAACGCTGCGTTTACAACAATTTAAGTTCCCCAAATTAAAGGTCACACCTCTTTCCACCTACAACAAATCCCAACCAGCTGAGTCGAACACAAAACACCAAAAGAAAGGCCATTACCGACTGCGGAGACTGTTAGGCGTGTTTTTCAAAGTCCATAAGTATTTGGGAGGTGGATTCAGGCCTAGCCTAGCCGAGTGCTGCTGCTGCTGCTGCCGCTGCGCTGACACGATCCAAACCTCGACCCGCAGGCTCGGAGAAGTGAGTTGAGATGAGACAACAAAAACACTTCGGCGTGGTCAAACAAATACCTCACAGACGAACAAGTAACCTGTCCAACGCGGGGGAAGAGCACCCACAGTGAGGACGGAGAAGACACCCACCTCTGCAAATTTCCTCTCTTCTTTGCTTTGGCTTGTTGTTCACTTGTCTCTGCTCTTGCTCTCCGCTGGGGGGGGACAGGAGGGGGCGAGCAGCACAGGAGGCAACATACAGGGATAGAACAGCTCAGGGGGGCGTTTTTGAAAAGAGGTATGAATGCAGGCAACATGACTTTTTCATGAATAATACTGATATTGTTCAATCACTATTTAATAAAATATATGTTAAATTGATAAATTAAGTTACCTTCCTACACTGTAAAGAAAAAATATTCTCATTTCACGGTTTACGCTATAATTAATTAAGCCCATTCTCCTCATATGCATTCAGCATTGTCTCTATTTTTCATCGTCCTGCCCTTAAGCAAAACACTTCACACTATTTCTTTAGTTATTTATTTTTTTGGACATGGAATATCCTCTAAAGTTGAAGAGTTCCGATAGTGCCCCCATGCGGTCATGGAGCGCTATTACAGAGTCATGACCAATGTAGCAGCTGCACTCCAGTTTGTCTTGGAGACAAAGTAACTAAGTACATTTACTTAAGCACGTTTACTGCGCCACATTTGAAAGGTAAAAAATAAGATTTTTATTATCCAGCACATTTATGACATTTGACAACTATATGCAGTAATTGATAAGTTGTACATGTGATGATTTGCTATAGCTTAAACTACCTGGCGATACATCAGAATCAGAATTCCTTTATTGATCCCCGAGGGGAAATTGTTTAATGTAGTTAAAATTAGCAAGGCTGCAACCAATTATTTTCATTATCGATTTAACCGGCGGTTATTGTTGTTATTATCAATCCTTTAATAGTTTTCACTATAAAATGTTAGAAGCTAGTGAAAAATGCCCGTCTCTCTTTCCCTCATGCCAAAGGGACGTCTTCACATTGCTTGTTTTCTTGGCTGTTACTTTTGATGCAGTATTTTTACATTGTGGTAATACTAATTGTATTAAAGTACAAGATGTGAATACTTCTGTTACAACAATAGTGCACATATATCGAAATGCCCATTAGGATATATCAACGTAACTGAGCTGCAGACAGCTAAACAGATAAAGTAGGCAGATGGGGCGTTAAGAAGAATCATTTTCTATGCCCAAAAATGGCTGTAACCAAACAGCTGAATGGGTCTTCTACCTCTGCTGTCAGCACAAATACCCACCGCCTCTCATATTTGCATGTACTGTTACACCATATTCCATGACAGAGCATGATGTAACACTAACAGCAAACAGCACAGGGCTTTTCACTTCCCATCACAGCATTCTGTGTAATACAGTAAATATGCTGCTTATTTTAAGGGTTAGGGTCACACGTACATTTTAGTGCAACACGCAAAAGCAACATATTCATAAGCAGCATCAGGTGATGCCACACTTGATAGTATAAATGAGAAAGACAACTCTCTGAAGCTGCCCATTTACTATTTTCTTTCAGGTTAACTGTTTATTTGATTTCCATTACTTAGCATAAGAAATGCCAGTGATGGCTAGGTGAAGTGCATGAAATCACTTGAACCTGATGTTGTTATAGATACCTGAACTTAACTCCACATAGCATATGAAACATCCTGTTAGTGTGGCTCAGCAACAGAAGCGAGAAGAAACAGTCTCACAGGAAGTGAGATACTGGACAGAACAAAACGCTACTTGTTATTCCGCGGTTTGACCACCTAACTTGTTCTATTCAAATCGAGAAATAGAGATGGACGAGTACATTTATGACAATGATCCAGGTGAACGAAACCAAATGGATGACAGAGCCTTTAACACAGCTGGAGAGAGTGAAGAGGCAGAGGAGAGGGAAGTGATTATATATGAGAGCTCAGACATCCACGAGGGTCACAAAGCTGTGACAAAGAGCGCAGTGCATCAGCAGCCATGTGAGTAATTTGTGAGTGAGTAAATTTCTGCGTTGCCTTTGCTGTTTGAATGATGATTTAAAAGGTTCCGCTGTGCCATTTTAAACCCAGGCAGGACTTTTGTCAGGCCTGTCACCGTGTGCCTGGTGCTGCTCTGTGCTGTCCTCCTGGCTGCCGTCATAGGCACTGGCCTCCACTGTAAGGATTTACATTTATCTCAAGAAAGCAAGATCATGCTGCTAAACAACCACTGACCAACCTCAAGTCAGCATTTAATGTCCCCTGCAGGCAGAATCGGGCTGCGGACCCTCAACGAGAGCTGGGCTGAAGAGAGAAGACAGACTCTGGTTGAACTCAGTGAGTGCAGATTTGGTTTGTGTGCCTCTCCCTGAGAGTTTCTCTGTGTCTGTTCGCAGTGGAAGTCGGACATTTTTACTTCTTAAATTGTCTGTGTTTGTAGAGCATTTCTGTGAGGATGGATGTAGGTCATTCAACAACAGTTTTTACTACATTTCTTCAACACAAAAGAGCTGGGACGACAGCAGAAAGGACTGTGAAAACAGAGCGGCAGATCTGGTCATTGTGAACAGCAGAGAGGAGCAGGTACGAGAAAGACTACGTCCCCTAACACTGCATTCAGTGCAGGATGTGTGGTTGGACTAATACTGAAGAAAGAAACAAGAAAGAAACCCATATTTTCACTGTTTTGTCAACTTTGGGTTCCATTACAGGTATTCATCAATTCGTTAAACAAGATATTCTGGATTGGTCTGACTGACAGAGAAGACGAGGGAACATGGAAGTGGGTAGATGGTTCAGTTCTGAACAGCACAGGGTAAGACATCTTCTTGTCTCCTGTCCTGTGTGACAGCTGGATCGTGGACTAACAGTGTTTCGTGCATCATGTTCTGCAATAATAACCCAGCCAGTCATTTGATTGTCTGTGTTTGAACAGGTTTTGGAAAGAGGGGGAGCCCAGTGGGACGTTTGCAGGAGGGAAGGAGGACTGTGTTGACACCTATCAGTACAAACATCAGAGGAGCTGGAATGATGATAACTGTGCCAAACTACAATATTGGATCTGCGAAAAAGTGACTGAATTCTAGCATCATTTTTCATCCTAAATACAATACAGTGACAAATGTGGCTTTATCTCATTTATAAAGTGCTTTCTTGCTAAAAACTTCAGCATGAAGTCAGTACATCAGTACATGAAGGGCCTTCAGATTTACTGCATCACTGCAGTTTGGCTAAAGGTGAGCGTACTTTTCTGGCCAAAGCATCTTGCTAGAGAAATGTAGAGTTATTCATAGTCAGTATTTCACTTCCCATTTTAAACAGAAAGTGAAAATAGAATGTGTTTAAGTTTTCATTGTCACTTTAGGAGACAATGTGCTACTCTAGCTTGAAAATACAAATGCAGACTGGAATTTTAATATTGTTATGTTATGTTTTGATTTGATTTGATTGTCTAAATAAACAAATGAAATCTGAAAAAAAAAAGTGAAAATAGATTTTATGTGTATAACACATACAAAAATATATATTTACAAAAAGCTGAAACTTAAAGTGTCTTTTTTTTTTATTTCTTCATATATCGCACATTTATATGGTAAAGGACACTTCAGTGTGATTCAGTGTTTCAGTTGAATGTTGTACTACTAGACTGTGGAAAGTTTCATGTTTTCATGGTTTTCCTTCCAGTACAAATAGTATTTGCAGTGATTAACTTCATTTACACAGGACCATGCAGAGTTACACTATACAGACGTGTATCAGTTTCATAGTTTAAATGTGATTCTTACACTCAAAAAATGTATTTTTCTTCTTGTTTTTACAGTTGAATGTTTGAGCTTCACGGTGCAGAATGATGTACAGCAGGATTTGTGACATCACAAATAGTTTGGAAAACATCTGTGGTCCAACATTCAATTTACATAAGTGTGATGTGGAGACTTAAAGCTTCCAATGCACCACCTCCTGTGAAGTAGTACAACTTTTGAAACAACATAATTATAGATTCGGGATCTTTTAATGAGGAAAAAGGAGTAGATGTAATTTTTTTAGGATTTCAACAAGATAATAGATTAAATTTCATGACTGTTTCATGAACTGCCATGGTACTGTGTTGGAAGTAGTGACCTAGTTTAATCTCATGATTTATTATCTTTTTGTACGTAATACATGGGGTAGATTTAGAAAAAATGTCATGTCACACGCTGTGTATCAGAAGCAGTGTTATCTCTGTCTACACACACTCTGCCCTGTGTTGTCATGTCTCATTACTGCAAGCAAGAGGAAGGTTTTCTAACTTACCAAAACTCTGATGGGACTCGTGTGGATTGCAAAGCTATCATTATTTGATTGAAATGAAAATCCATCCTAAAACTTTCATATCTGAAACACAGACAGTGAAGATCAGGTTTGGTGTCAGTTACTCAAGTGTAAAGAGCTTGAGGTTACTTTGTTTTGAACCAATGTCCAACAATCATACATCATAGAAGAGGAAATGTGTTTTGTTTTTGTTTTAATAAAATGACAGTGTCAGTGGCCCAGAATGCATTGCTGTCACTTAATTTCCTCTAAAATATTGATTTTCCTGTTTTCCACTCTCACCCTCCTTACATCCAGTAGCTAGTTTGCAGAGCTGTGTGTTGTCCTGGTACCTGGTGTGGGTGGTCACCATCCTCTGCTGTCAGTTCATCTTCTTATCCAACATCAAACCCATGCTCACCTGGCTAGCCAATAGCCATAATGACCAAACCACACCTGAGGTATAAAATGATTGAATTTCTTGGAGCATTTTTATGTGTGTCACTCCCTGCACTGACAAACAAAAGCAGGATGTCAAGGTCAGACGACATGTTATTGTGGTGGATTTCATCATTGCAATGATGCTGCAGTCAGTGGCTGCAGTGTGTAGATTGACTGCAGCAGTCTGTTAGTTTTCTATGCAAATTGTAAGCATGCCTTTGAGAAATATACAACCCTCTGTCTGGACTGGTGCAGAGCAGGTAGTGTTCACTGGGTTTTGTAGAAATAAGTGAGCTTACTAGACCTCTGTGGCCTTCTCCACATGTCTGCTTGAAGCTTTGGCTACATCTTACTTTTACAACATACCTAAATCTCTGACCTCACTGTTTGGCAGCTGAGTTGTATTGTGGGTAATGTAGGTGCCAGGTTTTGATTCTCCTGTGTCAAATTTGTATCTTTTTTAACTGTGTGACTCAACATCATGAGTCTGACCTCTTAAAGCTGCAGTAGGTAAGATGGAGCAGAGAGCAGACTTAGCCTGAAAATTTGAACCAACACAAGTTCCACGTCACTCCCCCTCCCTCTCAGTGGTACTCATGCCCTGCCTGCAAGCCCCTCCTCCTTGTGGCGTCTGCGCGGCTGCCATGACAACCAGTAACATTAGCCTTAGCATCGGAAACAAGCATACCGTTACTGTAACAATCACCATATTAGCTTTATGGTTATTTGTTGTCTTAGCCGTATGTGCTGTTGTTGGCAGCGGAGGTATGGGCAGTTTCTCCTTTGCAGGTGGCTGTTGCTCCGCCATAGCTTTCACTAGCCTCCTGATGCCGCTCACAGAGCTGTTTGACTGAGCAACAGCTGGCAGCATGAGTGGAGGGAGGGGGTGGTTCGTAGCATGTGTGAGTAGTGATTGACAGATTTCAGACACTCCCTCAGATGCTCCTCTGGCTCTGATTGGTTGTTTTGTGTCTGGCGCAGTGGATTCTTACAAATCGCAGTAGGAGCAGTAGGTGGGACCAATGGAGGCATTTTTTTTTCACAGATTACATGTTTCAGGTACTGCTGTCTGGGCATAGGGACAGTTTTCGCAAATATGACAAAAAGTTACTTTTATACAAGTTACCTACTGCAGCTTTAACAAGGATGATTTTTCAAAATGAAAGGACTCTAGGCTTGATAAAAATCTAGCTCCCTGCTTTTGAAATGTGAGCAGTGAATAATATATGAACACAGTTTATAGCTGGTGGCCTTTAACACATACTGGCATGATTCTTTTATGTTCTTTCACTCCCCTCAACCACAGTCTTTGGGATTGGAATCACACACTATTTATATTAAGCATGATGTGAAAGTGAAACCTGCGTGTAATATTTAACAGCAAGCTTTCATTTGAAAAGTAAATTACGAAGTTGTTCAATCTTGTTTTTATTAATTGAGGAGCATCAGTCTGCTGCTCTTCTCCCTCCTCTTTATTTTCTCCCATCTCAGTTTCCTCTCTGGCTTTCCATGTGTGTCATTTTGGGAAGATAGTCAGGGATGGTGATGATCAGGTCTGCCACTGCTTCCTCAGTTTCCAATCCTACAGCTCATCCAGCACCAACTTGGCTGAGATAGATCATCCATCATGTATACTTTTAAGCAACTGAAAGCCAGATTTCACCAGTTGTAAGATGATGTACATATTCTTAATGCAGTGAGCAGGAGAAGAAGGACAATAATTCCATTTTGGACTTTTGAAGGAGAACTGTATCTATAATATGTGTGTTACAGGGTGAGGCCACATGAGAAAGGTCCTCTCAGGTGTTTCTGATGCCTTTGATATGAACATGTGGGCCAGGGTAAATAAGATCGGAACAGAAAAGGGTTTGTCATATGCTGAAGTTGCTAAGAGAAGAGAAACAATGAAATAGTAGCAGTACAAGAGGAACCGGAGCAGTTGTGTTGTTGAAACATGGGAAGTCAGAGGGGATCAAGACGGTGTTGCCCAGAGATTCTTGAACATTGTGAACACATGCTACACTGAGGGAAGGATTGATCCTTCCCTCAGTGTAGCATGTGTTCACAATTGTCTGAGTTGGTGCAAATTTGCACCAACTCAGACAAATGAGTCTGGGTTATGGAATAGACAATGTCATGAATGGCATCGTGTGACGCTGTTTCAGCCCTATAGGCGGCGGTAATGCAACTCATATGGACGCCAACCTCCATAAAACCCAATAGAAGAAGAAGCAAACCAACGTTTTGTAGTGATTGTACCTGCTACGTTATTGCTGCGCTACACATGTGCATTTTCAGCAAAGGGGTCAACCTGCAGACGGCAGCCTCTCCTCCCCCACAGCCGGGCTCTGAAACCACTGACGCTTATTGTATTTCACACCATCCTGACTGCTGCAGTCATGGAGGAAATGACCGCGTTTCATTTTAAATTATCTTCCATCATGGAGAAACTGCTCGTGTCCGCCGTGACGGAGATCAAGCAATTAGTGTGTGAGTACAGCGCCGTCCTCCGTGCGGAGCTGAGCAGGGAGAAACAAGACAACAGCGTCCTGAGGGAGGAACTGAAGCTGCACCGTCCCGTCAGCGGCATCACGCAGAGGTGTCAGCACGGTAAAGTGTGTGTGTGTGTGTGTGTGTGTGTGTGTGTGTGTGTGTGTGTGTGTGTGTGTGTGTGTGTGTGTGTGTCTCCCGTCTTTCAGTGGACAGCTGTAGAGGAAATCAAAGTAACTGCACAGCATGTGGATGGCCTTAGCTGAGAAGTTTTTCATGAATAAGCATCTTCAGGTCTGACCTGGCCATTATTTCATCCATGACACACTCGAATAGTCACACACACTGTGTACAGGAACCAATACAGTCATAGCACCATACTCTGATTTATGTGATATTATGTTATCTCTTAATCTGAGTACCTCTAATTAGCAGCCTTAAAGGTCCAATGTGTAGAATTGAGGGGGATTTATTTGCAGAAATGTATTTTAATATTTATTTTTCATTAGCATATAATCATCTGAAAAGAAGAACCAATGTGTTTATGTTTGAATGTTAGAATGAGCCCTTCATATCTACAGTGGGAGGAGCGGATGTCAGAGCCCTTTGCCTTTTTCGTGGGCACCGTAGGGGTGAAGTTGGTTGCAGTCTGCAATCTCACCCATAGATGTCACCAAATCCTACACAGTGGTCCTTTAAATAGTTGTGTTTTGTTTTCATTTTGGAGTGACAAAAAAAGGCGTCAGCTCGCTATTTCTTGTAGAATGCACATTTTCATTCATTACAAAGTGGTTGTTTGCCAAATTGTAGGAAAGGATGGAGCAGGAGCACAGCTGCAGACAGGTGAGACGGAGAGAAACGCCGGATGGAGGAATGAAGACACTGCAAAGGAGCAGGAGGAGGTGAGGCCCTTCATTCAGACCAGTCAGGCCTACATGCACTGCATACCCATTTTGTGCAGTCTGTAGTCTAGAGAGGAAAACAGTGGAGCCAATTCAAGCGGAGATGTAACAGAGATGCTGCTTGAAGACATCAGATATCATGACGACAAACTGTACGATCAATTATCGCTTTTGCAGCTGACATACTGGGATGTGAGCAAGACTTACCAACACCTTCATGGCTGAAATGTCTTGTAACACCAGTTGTCTTTGCCCCTGAGCTTTCGTCTGTGTGCTAAAAAAGACCCGGTACAGACAATTTCCTCCACTTTTGTGACAATTGCTTTGTTTAATGCAACCAACTGACAATATCTGACAACACAAGGAAGTGAATGAGGGCAGCATAGTTCTTTCTCCACTGTGTGGAGGTCATGCAAAATCACTGACGTAATTATAGAGTGACTATTAGCTGACGACCCTGTTATTATAACAGATGTAATTCTAATCCGGTCAGTGTGGGCTGTGGGACAGTGAACACCATCTTACATGCTGTTGTGTGCCGCAGGGAACCTCAAGATTTGCGGACTGCAAGATTGAACCAGTTACTGTCAAATGTGAGGCAACTCCTGAAGAACAACCAGAGCTGAGAGGTTAACACACAATATTACGGCTAAAATAACATGATCGTTCTGATGACTGTAATGAAAGTAGTGACTCTAACGATGCTTCTGCTGCTCTCTTGAGTAGCGCCTCCTGTACACTCACCCCCCTGTTCTCAGGTGGATGACAGTTCTCAGCATCAGGATGCAGGTGGACAGAGCTCGCAGATCTGCAGTGAACCCTCAGAAGACAGCAAAGATCTACACACAGGCTTCAAGCAGTCTGTGGAAACTCAGTGTCAGTTGAGTATTTTGCAGAGCGGAGAGCAGTTCATTGATTTGGGATTTCATATTAAAAGAGAGTCAGAAAGTCCAGACCTTCAAACTCCAGGTGACAATGTAAATCTGGGCTTGGAGCTCCAGCGAGGGATTCTGTGTCAGATGTACACAGACTCCGAGGCGTTCCCTGTGTGCAGCACTGTGCCTGACACCCCAGCACTCTCATGTTTCAGTAGCTCAGACCCATCAGGAACGCTGGACATCCCTGACGCATCCTTAAACAGACAGCACGCCGCAGACAGAGACACATTCGGCCACCAAGGAAACCTGTTTGAAAGTGGAAGTAGAAGCTGCAGTGTTTCAGCCTTCGGGGCCAATCAAGCAGCTGGGCGTTTCAAGTACGTATGTGACTACTGTGGAAAGGGTTTCCCTTTCCTGAGCATGATGAAATGCCACAGGCTCAAGCACACAGGGGAGAGGACTCAGGTTTGTGGACAGTGTGGGATGACCTTCATCAGACGGAGCCACCTGAGGCGCCACGAGCTGCTGCACTTGGGCGTCCGGCCGTTTACCTGTCAGATATGTGGTCGCAAGTTTTCTCGTAGCGCCCACCTCAGTGCACACATGAAGACTCACTGCAGGTGAACATTTCTGTGCTAACGTGTGGACGTAGGCCTCAGAGTGCATGGATCTTCATGCTTGTGTCCATGACAGGCTCTGTGCTGTTTTTAGCTCTTTGAAGCTTGATCAATCAATATTTTATGTACCTCTAGGATTTATATATATTATGTTTTTTATGAGATATGGTATAGTCTTACTGCTCTTACCCGACAGCGCAAAATAACAGTAAGTGACTGACTGGTGAAGAAAGTTCAGCATCTAGCAGCTTAAGAGCCAGATAACTGCAGCGAAAGAGTCCGGAGATGACCAAAACAGAGCTAAGAGTGGAAATAGATCAAAAATACAACTCCAAACAATAACACCTTCACAAGGCAATAACATGTCAGGGTTGTACTTCTGATCCTGTGACCAAAACTAAATTAATGTTGCGTTCAAGGAAGAGTTTTGAAAAGTTTGCTTATTCATTTTCTTGGCGAGGGTTAGACATGGAGAATAATAGTGCTGTCATAATGTCTCTCTTGTGTTTGCTCTTTCTTTCTCACTCTCCCTCCTTTTCATCACCTCTCTTCCTCCATTCATGTGCATTTTTGCCACCATTGCCATTTTCCTTCCACCCACCAAATGCCCTCAGACATTTACAACACCCCTCATCTGCTCTGCAGTAACCCCTTTATGTATATGTTTAATCAACAATTCTCATTCAAAACACAAGGATGTAACTGTAGTCTTCCTGAGGTCCTAGTCCCATTCCCTCTAGTCCAAGTCACCTGACCTTCCCCGCCCACCTCCTCACCTGTTTCTGCTTTCCCTCATCAGCCCTGCTGTTGCCTTGACCGGAAACCCTGCCATCTGTAATAGGTTAAAGGATAAATGAATGAAGGATTAAAAAGATTGTCTTGTCTTAACCTATTTGCCTGACTGACCTGTCTGATCCTTGAACTTCAGATTCTTCGCCTAACTTTTGAACCTTTGCTTGACTTTTGACTCTGTAAGGTTTTACAGGTTCCCCATTAAATCACTGAACTGATCCTGTTGGGTCCTGTTGTAGTTTCCTGTGTTCACCTCTATGACAACTACTGTCATGTCCGTCCTGTAAATATGAAGCTACCACTAGCAGCTGGTTAGCATAACAGTGGACAGAGCCAGGCAATCTGTTTCCTGTCTTTTTGCTAAGCTATAAGTTAATAATGTGAAAAAGTAGCTTCATATTTAGTACACAGATATGACAGTGGTATCTGTCATCTCATCTAACTCTTGGCAAGAAAATAAAGTGTATTTCACATAATGTCAGACTATCCTTTGAAGTTGAAGTCTGAATAAGCAAGAACAACTGTTGTGTTTGTTAAGCTGCATTGTTCACTATTTGCCCACAAGGGGGCAGAAGACCCCTCAGCCAAATAAAGTTGTTTTAGTCAACAGTTCTCAAACAGTCAGCCCCACATCCAGCACCATCAGAGCAACACTCATTTGTAAGTGTGTTTCTGGCCACCTGATTTATGCACGTACTCAGTGCTGATGTAAAATATGAATTAATGGAGTTTGAAGTTCAAATTTTTCTTATTCTGATAAGCCACTTGTTTAGCTGATTTTTACACTAAATGGTCTGAGAATTAACACCATTCATGAGTGAACATAAAAAGGAGAAATAATGTTTTGTAAGATATTACTTTGGCTGTTCTGTTCTGATTCCTCCCAAAGATGTTCAGTGTGGTTGAGGTCAGGGCTCCGTGCAGGCTAATCAGGTTCCTCCTAACTATGTATTTATGGGCGATACAGTCAAGCTGGAGCATCTGCCAAATCCAAAATCCCAAATGAACCATAATGGCAGCATTTTCTAGTGCTACTGTGATCAAGGAAGACACTATTTTCAGCATAGAATAGAACATAATTATATTCCTGCTGGTGCAAACGTGTTTTGTTTTTTTGTTTTTTTTGTTTTTTTGTTTTGCTTTGTTTTTTGTCTCATTAGTGAGTTTGGATTGTTTTTAGAGTTTAGTGTATTTCATATCCGGAGAAATGTTCTCATCCTGTGGGCTGAATAATAGAAATCCGTAAGATTAGCCTCTAATTCACAATTGAACAGTTAATGGGAATTACTGCGTACATAATAGAGACCCATATGTTAAAGTGGTTTCCAGCCATGTGTCCACCTGTAGTCATTAGCACTGGAGCGCACACAGGATGGGACAGTGAAGCGCGGCTCTGCGCATGAGACAAACTGCGGCTCGGTGCAAGGTGCGTCAGTGTCCTGCGGAGTCCCTGCACAGGACGACTGGAACGGATGTTTGGATCCGCTGGAAATCACCAGGTAAACATTTCAAAGATAAATGTAGTACGGCAGGTGTTGGCGAAATGGAGCGTGTTTTCTTACAAGCCTGAGGCGAGTTACGTCTCCACACAGAGAGATGGTTAATTTGTTGGTTTTATGCTCATATGGACGATATCAAATGTAGGTTCAAATTGTGTTTAATGATAGTTCTTAATAAACCGTGTGACACTATAAGGGTCTAATTTGTTGCGGTTTTGTGTCCACTCCACGATGTGCCAGGTGTCAGTGCGCATAGATTATGCGAACTAATCTGGATTATGGTCAGCACCGCCTGGCGATAACTGCCGCACTGTCCTCATGTTGCATTGGGAGTTGCACATGACACAAAGAAAAAAGACAAGAAACATCAGATTTTTCCTGTGTATGTGAAGTTTAAAGTGGAAATACATATCCTATAATTTGTACAATATCCACAGGGATAGGTTTATTGAAGTACCACAGTTTATAAATGCTGTATTTGAGTAAAAGTACACAAATGTCAGCAAAATGCACTTAAAGTATCCAAAAATAAACATGGTACTTTAAGTTCAGAGTGGTCCCTTTCAGGGTTTTCATGCTATTCTTATGACATTATAATACTGTATATTTCAAAATAATTATAGTATCATTGTCATTGCGTTAGCGGCATTTTGAATCTAAGTTATCTAGAAACCTAAGTTCCCTAAAAGTGTATACTTGCGTATTACTTTCCACCACTGCCCACACATGTGACTGATCAAAAGAAATGCGCAAGACTAATGTTATCAGGTGACACTTCTTGTGGTTAAAAGCCTGTTAAAACTGAATTGGTGTCTCTGTTTAAACTATTGTGCATTTCATTTAGACATATTCCTGTTCCTTGTCTCTATATGCTTTCAGGGTGTTGTCATATCAAGTCCCCCTGCAGCGTTCATTATCCATGGTTTCCTTGTAGTGCTGGATCATCTTTTGCATTCATGGAATAATATGCTGTTTGGGCTGTAACTGAAAGATGAAAAACACCTTACACCTGTTTTTATTCTGCATCTTAGAAACTATAATCCATCAGAGACCTTTACTGTCCTGCATTTGCTGAGATGAACTCTAAAAACTCCTTAAAGAGGAAATAGACAAACGGAAAACCTTCCAGAAAAGGAGAGACAACAGCTTCTCTGGGAACTCATCGTGGAAATCAGCCTGCTGGTGAAGCGGAGAAGGAACGAGAAGCATGCAGGGGTACGAGGCAGGAACCAGGCTGCGCTACAGTCTCACTCTGGCCTCTGGGATGCTGGAGTGTCTTTGTTTTGCTGGTGTGGTGTTTGGTTTTGCCTCTCTGGTGTTTGTGCTGAAGGAAGATGGCTACTTCAGTCAGCTGTGTGTGAACGTCCCGAGGACCAACGACACCCAGATCAGTCCAAGTGAGTGACTCTGAAATTCAGATTCTTGTATCTGGGATCCTTATCCAAGTATCCCTGCAGGGCAAACCTCAGAAAAGACGGATTAGCTGATTCTTTAAACTGGATGCTCCTCTAAAGCACTGGAAGTAGATTCATTCATTCAATCTCTTAACTAAGAAATACACTGAGGCAAAGACCTCATGTACAATACAGTTAAAATGAAAAATATAGACAAAAAATACTAGATAGATAGATAGATAGATAGATAGATAGATAGATAGATAGATAGATAGATAGATAGATAGATAGATAGATAGATAGATAGATAGATAGATAGATAGATAGATAGATAGATAGATAGATTGATTGATTGATTGATTGATTGATTGATTGATTCATGGGTACCCTCATGGATGAAGTGATGTTCAGTTCCAGTTAGCTCAGCATCCCATTTCTCTCTCTTTTTCTTTCTTACAGACTGTAGTAGACAGGATGAGCAGTTCTCTCTGGTCTTCACCGTCGCCTCGTTCCTCAACAACTTCCTGGTTCTCATCAATGGCTACCTGTTCGATCGATTTGGCACCATGGTGACTAGGCTGCTGGGAATGTGAGTCCCCCTGGTTATTCTCTCTCTAACCATAAAACGGAAGACGATCTAAAGGCTGCAGTCGAAAAAACCCTGTCAGCTTCAGTTTTTGTGATATCGTGGACTCAATGTTTTGTACATGTGCAAATTCTACCTTTTCACACATGCACCAAATATTTCTACACCTGCAAAACTTTATCACACATTCACAAATAATTTTTTTACACATAGCATACAATTTTTTCACATGCATGCAAAAGGTTCTAAACAACTGCAGGCTGAGAATTTTGTGAACACCTCTCACAAGCGCACAATATTAGTGACCCTAATTTGCATCCATATATTTGACCCTCATATTTACAGTCTCCATGTCATCACTTAATAATGTAATCATGAATCCTGTTCCTGGCGAGCGTCGTTCAGTCACAGGATGGATAGTCCACTGACTTTGATGAATGTGCTGTGCTGAATGCTGATTCCAACAGTTGTTTCCCCCATTTTATGATGCTATCACAAATGGGTTCAATACTGAATTGCCTGTTCTCTCTTTCATGGGACAGTACAAAATGTTGATTTGTGTTGTGTTTGTGTCACACATTGACAATTTTGGTTACTTATTTATTGTTTGCAGGTGACACAGGTTAACAGGTTAAAGAGCACCACCAAAATATACTAAATATGAGTTCATGGTGTCCGATATTTGTCATTTTATTTATTATGTGTGCTTTACATGAAATAAAAATGGGAATAAATTAAACTTTGAATTAAACACACATACATAGATAAGTAAATTAATACAAGCATAGAATATCTTGGTTAATTCATAAGACAAATAGAAGACAAGAGATGCATGTTTAGACAGATTTTGAAGGTATCAGTGGAGGGGGACGATCTAATTGTTAGCTGCAAACCATTTCAAACAAGTGAAAACGCCACCATCACGTTTGGTTTTTAACGGTGTGTGTGGAATGGAGAGCAGTGATTGGTCACCAAATAGGTGGGTTACGAGGTAGAATAGGGGATAAATATTTCTGAGATGTAACCCGGTGCCACACATAACACATAAAACACATAAAAGAATCTTAAAGTAAGTTCTGTACTTCACTGGGAACCAGTGCAGAGAGGCCAGTGCAGGAGAAATATGGGCTCTCTTCCTGGTGCCTCTGAGGAGTCTCACTGCTACATTTAAAACCAGCTGCAGGCGAGATAGAGTTGACTGACACTGAAAATCAGCTTTGTGCTGCGTCTGAGTGTATGTATGCTTTGGTGGATAAATGACAGAGACACTGATGTAGCTGCTCTAAATTCAGCCATATTTCTCTCTCCAGATGTTTGTACACGACTGGAACGCTTCTTGTGGCTTTCTCCAGTGCAGGTCGGCGTGTGCGCGCACACACACACACACACACACACACACACACACACACACACACACACACACACACACACACACACACACACACACCAATCCTTTCACAGTGGGAAATACCCAGTTTTCAACTTCTAAACATGTAATATTGTGCTACCTTTTATTTAAGCATACGTGCATTTTCTTGCCACTTCCTGGATTTGACAGTGAGTTCATCGATGCTTAAACATTTCTGGCTATTGTGTGACTCAGGAATCCAGCACTAACCAAGTGAAAGGGAGCAGCTGATAGTCATGCATAATCAGTGGAGTCATTTCTGTACTTGTCTGAAGGTGCTGAAGTTTGCTTTCCACTGTCATGTAGCATTTTCAGAGCTGCTTTTTCCTGCCTTGTCCTGCATCACTGTGGGAGGAATGCTGTTCCTTCTAACTAACATACAGGTAAATTCTGATGATATACTAGTGGAAATATCTCAGCATGGACACTTTGAAATCCCAAATTCTGAAATTGTATAGCTGAACGGTCTCTGTGTGTTGGGAAGGTGGGCAACCTATTCGCTGCTCATCGCTCCACCATCATCACCCTCTACAATGGTGCCTTTGACTCCTCTTCTGCTGTGTTTCTCATCATCAAGGTAAAAGAGTGCAGCCGTGTCAGCTATTATAACGCCATGATCTGGCAGCATCTGAAATCATTTACTCGGTAGTAGGTGTCATGAAACATTATCATGCCCCACAGGGAGCATTCAGATTGCGGGATGGTAGGTTGCACTTGGACTCTGGTCATTCTCAGACAGCTTGAATGTGAATGAGTGAAGTGGGTTTTTTTTCCAAAGCACAAAAAACGAGTTTAGCTTGTGGGTTGAAATGTAGTTGAAAGACACCATTTGAAGTCATGCAGCTCTGCTTCTCTGACACACATTTATGCTCTCTGCTCTTTTATTTGACCAACATGAACATCAACTTCTACAAAATGGCTATCATCCATTTCCTCTAAGTTTAAGCAAGACATTTTCCTCTGCTCTCCAGGTACTGTATGAACAGGGAATCTCTCTCCGCTCATCCTTCCTGGTTTTGTCCTCCTGCAGCATCCTACTCCTGTTGAGGACCTTCCTGCTGATGCCCAGAACCCACATCCCCTACCCTCTGCCACAATACTACACCTACGGGTGAGAACATTATCTGGACCTTGAAGCATCCACTGAATTAGGTCACATGGATGAGACGACACGCACATTCACTTTTCTCAATGTACAGGTTGGACTGCGGACAGGCCAACACTTATAATGTGGAGCAGTTTGAGAGGATGAGGGATGGGACATCCAGTGGGAAGGACGATGTGCCAGCAGAGCCTGAGGACGAGACAGAAGCCAGAGATTCAGAAAAAGGTGCCTGTCTTCTATGTTGACAGTACCTCAGTTAAACTGCACACACATCATTACATATTTAAAGTATGGCATTTAAAAATGAAATTACCTTTCCATTTGCCAATGCAGAAAAGTAGACAAACAATGTCATATGAGCAAAAAGCCTGATACTTGTGCAGTATTTCCACCCTCATCCTCACTGTTTTCCACTCTTAGACACGTACATTGTACTTCAGCTAGCAGCAGTCATCTAATTTAGAATTCTTTAAGGTGTGTGGGAATATGATTTTTAATTGATGGACATTGTTGTTTTAAATATTTATGCAATCCATTTCAAATATTAGTAAAATATTATATATATATATATATATATATATATATATATATATATATATATATATATATATATATATATATATATATATATATATATATATATATATATATATATATATATATTAGTAAATGTATTGGACTTTAAAGTGCTTTTCAGCCTGAGGACTCCCATTAAGTTCAGACTTCATGTGAATTTCCACGTGTTTAGTGGCCAGTTTCCGGAGCTGTGTGCTGTCCTGGTTCTTCCTGTGGCACGTGCTGTGGTTGTCCATAATGCAGCTGAGACACTACCTCTTCATCAGCACGCTCAACCCCATGCTCACCCGGCTGTCCAACAATGACCCCAACCTGGGTAACTCCTCATAAAAGTCACTGAATTTTAATCGTACCTGCATTAACCGACTGATTTGAAGTTCTTCTTATCCCCTCTCATCATCACCATCCAAACCCAGCTCCTGTTTTTTCCTTTGTTCCCTCCCTCAGTGAGCCAGTTCACCAATGCGTTTGCCATAACCCAGCTGTTTGGCATACTGTGTGCTCCCTGGAACGGACTCATCATGGACAGGCACAAGGGAAAGCCTCTGGCTCCTGGTAAACCAAGGACTGGTGTTATAACTGCATGTGTATGCATGCCATTAGGCTACTTCTCACCCATTCTTCCTTCTTGTAGGAGAAACAGAGCAGGAGGCAGACCTGCGTTCCTCCTCTCTGTCTCTGTTCCTAACTGCCCTGCAGTGCCTGCTGCTCTCCCTGTGCGCCTCCATTCCTGTCCTCCCTCTGCAGTACCTCACCTTCATTCTACAAGTGCTCAATCGCTCCTTCCTCTATGGGGGAAATGCAGCATTCATTAGCATTGCGTAAGTAGCTACCGCACACACACACACACACACACACACACATGCAGGGGATGGACAAAATAAAACAGAATAGTTAGACATGACTCGATGGTCATCTCTGTCATTTCTGTCATCACTCTGTTGATAAACATTTATGGTGTATTATCTGTCAATCAGAGGCAGCTTTCCTGTGTCTGGCAGCATACAGTACAGTATGTCACCATGATGTTTCAAACATGACATTTTTCACCATTTCAGACTGTTTCAGTTCTGGCAGCGACTCTTTTTGCACCTCTTTAAGTTGTACTGTTGCTTGAAAACTCACAATTGCAATTTTTTACACCGGTTTCACTCCAAATAGGCAAGAGTGCAGAGTTGCTGTGAGGTAGAATGTAGGATGAAGACCTTTCTTAAAGTGGTAGCCCTCCTACAAATCAGCTAGAATGCTACTGACTCACAACTCATTTTCTAACCTGGCATTCTCATCCTCTACGAAGATTTGAGGTGCATGTCTCAGTGAAACTGTCACAAAATGCTGAATTGCCATTGGAGGTGTGGCACATACACCTCATGACCACCACTGGTGGTTTAAATACTGTACATGTGCATAACTGACAGGTCTATATAACCTTGATGATGCTTTCTTTTTTAAAATCTGTTTTTCACAAGTCTCCCAATGTTATGAAAGTTCAACCCAGGGAACAAGAATGATAAAAAGTTGCTTTTTGTACTATTGGCAGCTAGTAAAAAAACTATCACAAGAAAATGGCTTAAGGTAGAGGAATGGATGGATATAGTACGTGAAATTTACATTTACATTACTGATCAAAGACTTTATAATGAGCTTTTTTTACCCTTTATTTTGTTATTTTATTGATTTTTTTTGGTTGTGTGACAGATGGACAGAGGTCACGCACATAACTGTGGAAATCTGTCTCTCTCAGTTTTCCAGCCTGTCACTTTGGGAAGCTGTATGGCCTGGTGATGTCCATGTCTGCTGTTGTCTCTCTGCTGCAGTACCCCTGCTTCGCCCTGGTCAAAGGACGTCTGGGTGGAGACCCCTTGTTTGTAAGTGCTCAAAAATGTTTAAAAAGCCATTTTGCAAAAGAAGCACTGGATGAACAGCAAATCCTGATGGAGAACACATGAAAACATTTTGAGGGGCTCTCAGTCGTAGTTTGTCCCACTGTAACGCTCACTGGATTTATTTTAAAATGTGCTGCACAGCGCGTTGACATGCAAAGCAGAACAGCCGTGTGATACTGTAACTGACACCAGACAAATGGAAAACTGCTGTTTTGATGTGTTACAGGTGGACATTGCTCTGACTCTCCTTACTGTGCTGGTGTTTATCCATCCTGTCTACACCTTCATCCACTGCAGGAGAGTAGCCCGCTGCAGAGAGGACAACGTCCAGACTGAGGTCACTAATGGCTCCAAAATGACTGAAGCAAAGTTATAGTTTGAGGGATGATAGGTTCTAAGTGTATTTTAGTCTGCGCGTTTTACTTTTCAGGTTGCACTAATAAATTCAGATGTTTGTGAGAACATACACATGTTTTTCAATGTTTTGTATAATCCAAAATGCTTTAATGGTTTAATGAAAATGTGCTATTAGAAACTTTGAGATCTTTTATTGACTGGGCTACATTTCAGTTTCCGTACATTTCTGAGCTGTAATATGCTGTATACTGTATATATATGCTTACTAAACAGTATATGACCAGCTCAAATGGTAACATATTTTATTTTAAAAAACTGTGACAGGTATTATTACAGTAAGACATCAAAAACAAAACAGTTATCCTGCATGTACATGAACACGAACATCACAGTTCAAGACAACACATTGTGCTAATAAACTCCATCCTTTGTGTTAACAGTGTACGTATCTAAGACACTTTAGGTTTCACTAAACACGTTCATGAATACTTCAACCAGAAGCTGTATTAGTAATTTACTAACAAAAAAAGCAGCATTAAGTAAGCTAATAGTCTTTGGAACCATAACACAATGATGCAAAAGCAAAGGTACACAGTGGTACTTTCACACAATGCTACCATGGAGAACTTCCATAGATCTGCTGTGCGACTGTATCCAAAAGAGGTAAGGCACTAGGCACTACAAGGTACTTAATACAGTCAAATGAGGATCAGGAGTATAACAGTCCAAACTACAGTACACACAGTACAAAGCTGATTTTCTTTCTCTCCATCTTCATCCTCAGTCTCAACCAAAAACATGTACCAAGCATGTACTTTGTACTTTCCAGCAGGCTAATGTTGTGTCAGGACTTTGGTTAATGGTTTGAAGCACATTTAAATTTGGATGAGGGTTAAGTGTTACACATGTAGCTGAGAGGGTTCGATTCAGTGATTGTGAAAAAAGAATGAATGTTATTTGAGTGTTCATGGGATCTTCTCAGTCCCACTGTTCTTGTCGTCACTCCTGACCGCTGCCGGCCCGCTCTCAGTGGTGGGCATGTGGTTGTGGTGCAGGAACAAGATTGAGTCCAAACTTTCCGGTGGGATGTTGGCTCTCTTCCTGTATGTGCCTCCTGTGTCTTCCTGCACAAAGTCCTGTGCAGCGTTACCTGCCACTGCCGGGGCAGCCAGGTAGGCCCGTGCCACTGTGGCCAACAGTGGAAACTGCACAGCCTTCGTCCTCCACCACTGCAGGGGCTCCACTCCCAGAGAAGTCCCCTTGTCAGCTCTGAAGACCGACATCTCCATGTCTATAGACTCCTCCACTGAGCTCTGCTTGCTCCTGGGAGCAGAGCAGAACAGATCTCCCAGAAGGAACTCCATACCAGAGAGCCCGCCCTGAGAGCCAGGATCTGCCGACTCGCTCTCATCAGCCTCTCCTGCATCGCTCTCGTCGTCGTCGTACTCGACCTCTCTGAAGTTGATTGGACGGGATTCTTTGAGGCGCTTGCTCCTCCGCAGGTAGTCACTCTCGGACTCCGGTGAACCTGGTGAGGGGCTTCTCTTGCTCTGGCTTTGCGTCTTACCTTGACTCCTCCTCCTGTCCTCCTTCACAATCCTGACAGCCTCTTTCTTCAGCCAATCAAAAGTGGCCGTCTGTTCCTACGAAATAATCACAACAAAAAGACTGAGTTTGTGTTCCAGACTACTCTTTGCTTCACACTTTATTTAATGTTTACTCAAGTTACATAGATGATTTTCTGGACAAAAGACCAAGACAGCAACCTAAAAAGTTGATGGAATTCTGTCTTCCTGGCCAATGACATTGAGGCACATTTGCACCAGAAATGGACATGGAAACCCCAAGAAAACACTGGCTTGACTGAAATGTTCAGTATCAGACCTGCATGTGTGTGGCTGTGCTAAGTGCTATTCACATGGCAGGACATCAAACGTTTCAATCTCAGTGTTTTAACACAGGCTGAAATGTGTCCATAGCACTGAGTATTTCAAACTGTAGAGAACTGTAAGCTGGCATCAAAGGCTGGTTCAGAGTCACAGTCTAGCTTGCGTTACCTATTCTTTTTCTCCAGATTTCTATTTGAATTTGACAGTATTTTTAAAAGCAAACTTTGAGATTTTGAGCTGTATAATTAAAACTGAGCCAACTTGACCTTTGTTCAATGAAGGATTTGAGGAAAAACAAGTTTCTGTTCTGGGCTGCACAGTGGCGCAGCAGGTAGTGCGCGTGCCTCACAGCGAGAAAGTCACTGGTTCGATTCCCGGGTCGGGCGTTTCTGTCTGAAGTTTGCATGTTCTTCCCGTGCATGCGTGGGTTTCTCTCCGGGCACTCCGGCTTCCTCCCACAGACCAAAAACATGCTTATTAGGTTAACTGGTGCCCTGCGATCAGCTGGCAACCGGTCCAGGGTGTACCCCGCCTCTCGCCCGTTGACAGCTGGGATAGGCTCCAGTGACCCCGAAAGGGATAAGCGGCATACAAAATGGATGGATGGAAGTTTCTATTCTAGTATTCTACTATTCTATTCTGCTACAGGTAGCACGGTGGCACAAGTGGTAACAATGTCGCCTCACAGCTAGAAGGTCCCCGGTTCGAATCCCGCTGTGGGCGCTGGTGGCGTGTCCTCCACTATGTCTTCAGTGCCTGCTGCTCAAGGAAAAAGGGGGCCTTTCATGTTCTCCCCGTGTTCACCCGGGGTTTCCTCCTTAAATAACCCCCACTAAAAACATGCAAGAAGATCACCGCCTGACCAACGGTGAAGAAGAAGGATGGGTCCCTGGGCGCGGGCACTGGCATCGGCTGGCAGCTGGCAGCCCACCGCTCCTGGTCTGCCGCGGAGGAACGACGACGTCAAATGCGGAAAAAATAATTTCACATAAATTTCACATAAAGCATGGCGTGTGTACAGTCTCCTCCTCC
Organism: Chaetodon trifascialis; assembly: GCF_039877785.1. Taxonomy (NCBI): domain Eukaryota; kingdom Metazoa; phylum Chordata; class Actinopteri; order Chaetodontiformes; family Chaetodontidae; genus Chaetodon; species Chaetodon trifascialis. The sequence continues at coordinate 24,502,554 of NC_092057.1, read as the reverse complement.
CTGTAGCATGTGTGCGCTGTGATTAATTAAGTAAATCTTAATCTTAATCTTAGTATTATAAAGTAATTTTGGCATCGGTACTGAAACTCAGATGTCATATCAGCACTAGTATCAAAACATTTCAACCCCCCAACCAACTCATGGAGCCAAGAACACAAAGGCAGGCGACAGGTGCAGCTAACTCAGGGGGTCGGGTTCAGCAAACAGTCGATTTCCTGCATTTAAACTTTACAGCCTTACCTTCTCCTCCATGAACCCCAGCCCGTGAAACTGGGGGTCGAGAGAGCACGCCACACACAGAACCCTGTTGACAACGGGGTTGTCGTAACAGCTTGCCAAGTTCCGCCTCATCATCCTTTTCACTTCCTTCAGGATGGACGACGAATCTCCTGGTCGCGACATGAGGTGACGAGAGAGCAGGCCAGTGAGAATGGGTTTGATGAGGGACAGACGAGGGAATGCTTCCTTGGCGAGAGTTCGGCACGCCACGTCCAGAGGTCTGAGGACCAAACACAGCTCCTCCAGAACCTTCCATTCTGATCGCAAAGAGAGAGCGCCTATTGAGGATGTGTTGGAGGTGGAGTTGGCGTGACAGCTGCTGGATGAACTGGATTCTGAAGAAGTGTCTTCTTTAGACAAGCCCTCACCTTTGACTTCTCTTATCATATCACAGAAAAGGCTTTTGTGTTTGAGGAGCATGCTCAGTAGAGAGTACAGCTTATTCCATGATGGCTGGCCGTGAGTCCATGACTTCAGCTCTGCCTGTTCTTGTTTCGTCAGGGTTTGCAACAGACTCTGGCCGTGGTGCTGATAGTAACCTTTGTTTTGAGTGGCTGGCAAGAACAGGATTGAGACAACACCCTGGAACTGGCTGAGGGTCTTGGAGATGACGGCATGCGCCATCACTTCCTCGATGCAGCCTTGCACAGCGCTGAAGAAACATGGCACAGATGGTAGTCCTTCACTAGGATGGCCATGCTCTGAGCCATGCGGTTCGTCGGGTGACACGGAGTCGTCCCTCTCAAGAAATGTCGTTGAGTTCGGGTGAGGAACACTTCCGGCAGCCTCTCCACCTTTCTTCCTCTTCAGCGGACCCAGCCTCATCTTGTTCCTTCCCTCCCCTCCCAGCAAGACCATGTTAGGCTGTGAGATTCCCCACTCCTGGGCCATCACTTTCACTTGATCCTCTACTGCTCTGAGGCTGTAGTCTCTCGCCCCGCTCTCTGTCAGTCTTTGGGTTGCCAGGGCCAGGTTCTGAAAACGAAAATTACAGTCTATGTAGTGTGCCCAGAGGGTGAGGTACCTCTCACTGTTGCCCTGCCAGCTGTGGAACCAAACATCCACACTTAAAGTGACAAAGTGAGGAACTTCCCTCCGACGGCTGGGAGGCCGCCCACGTCTCCTGGGCTCAAACTCGATGGGAGCCGTGTAGTCGGACAGCTCCTCGTTTTCTCCACTTCCCATTTTCCTCCTCAGCAACTGAGCCAGGCTTGTTTTTCCTTTGATGTGGTGTTCTTTCAGGAGGATCTCGAGCTGACAAGGTGAAGGCAGCTCCTTGTAGGAGGGGAGGAGGGTGTGGATCAGCTGTTTGAAACCTTCCCCTTCTACCAGAGCTGGGGGCTGGAGATCCAGGATGAGGAAGTTGGCGATGGCATCAATCACATGAGCAGACAATAACAGGGGGAGCGTACTGTTAACCATCACTGGCTGTAAGCGTTGTTGAGCTATAGTAGAAAAGAAAAAAAAAAAATAAAATCAATCCACTTCATCAGTTTCATGTTTTACAAAGCCTGTCCAAGCTGTAGCTGCTCAGTGCTAACATGGGAGGAGGAAGAAGACACATTCTGTGCCTGTCATTTAGGAGCAGATAGCAAATTCTCTGGTGTAACGTTAATGTGTGAAACCTGCAGCAGTTAACGTCGCCATGACACGTCAACGACAGGGAAAAAAAAAAACACCTTCATCTGGGTACAGGATCACTGTGGATGACTTAAAGCTACGCTGTATATTCAATGTCACTAACAATCCACTGATCAATAGGAAATTCATGTCAAAATAGAAAGTGTTTTACTTCATAAAGTACTGTAGCCCATTCATAAAAGATAGTTGGAGAGGTCCACAACTTAATTTGCCCAAGGGCCAGAATTTATCAAAGCACACACTGTGTGACACTTTCAAACTTGATGTTATTTCTATGAGTCCATAGCAGTGTGAACAGACTCCTAAAAGTCATGCAAAATCCATAATGATTACTAGATACTGAAGTAAAAAAGACCTCAGTGCTCCATACAAAACCCACAGTTCAACTACCAATGAATGAGTCCTTCTTCTGGGACTTAACACAACAGGCTTGTTAGCAGGTCTGGACTGGAAATGTTACTGTGTTCAAAAATAGCAGCAACTACTTCAGTGAGAATGTTATCAAAACTGACAGAAATGAAGTGCAATCTGTAGCAGCGAGGCTCAATCTTTAGCATTGTAACTCTGACAAACTGTTATTTATTGTGCAATCCAAACAGGCAGTAGACAGTGATAGTTACCCAGTGTCAGAGGACAGCGGTCCTTGTTAATGTCACGTGGTCTGATGTGGTGCTTATTGGTCAGATGGTTCTGGAGGTCTGCTAGTCCTCCTCCACAGCCCACATGTTCCCCACACAGCTTACACACCGCAGAGCTCCTGTCCAGAGGCCGACCTGTGGGGTCCGGCTCGAAACCAAAAAAGTACCACGCGCTGCTCTGTGTGGCGTTTGGGTTACTCAGCAGTTTCTCTGTTCCAGGGATAAAATCATACTTTTCAAAGGACTGCAAGCTGGGGGACGGGAAAGAAATCAAGGAGGAAGAGGGGGCGGCAGAGCCTGAAATCATGCCTGAATCACTGGCTGCGTCCAGGTTTGACACTGTCATCACATCACTGATCACAGGCATGGGGCTCTGTGACTGACTGTGGTCTGACCAAAGGGAGGAGTTGCTGGGCTCTGGGAGGGTGACCAACTGGACGTCCTGCAGGAGGCGCAGAACCGACTCTTTGTCCCCAGCTTCACATTTCACATTGTCACCTGCATCCCAAACCGTTAAAAGAAGAAGAAAATAAAAAAGCATAAGTGGAATAATGTGGAAACTGGAGGTAAACCTAATAAGGACCTGCATCTTATCATTCCATGCTTTTCTTTAGTGAGTGAACTCACCCGTCCCCAGGCCCAGCAAGGTGGCGTAATCTTTGCCGATCCAGAGCCTGAGCTCTGCTCCCTCTGTGATGGGCTTGGAAACCTTGTAGTAGATGTGACGGTAAAACTGGAAGATAACCAGGTTGTGTTCCTCCTCACTGCTGGTGTATGTTACATACCTGAAACACGGAGCAACAAATGCTGGAACAAAAACCAAAGACAACAAAAAGGTGCCTGAATGCCAGACTGCACTGTGAAGAAGATTAAGCAGAAGGGAGAAAGGAAGCTTCTTTGAAAGGGAAATTTCACTTGAATCAGTAAGAACGGCCCACCTCATCCAGTTTGATTTGTTTTCATCAGTGCCATCGATGTAGACAAACGCAGTGTCATCTCTGATCTGGAGATGGGAGCAATGCATACGTTCACTATTCTTACAACCAACTCTAAATGCCTCAAAGTCACAAATTACATCATGGCTTATGAGTGGATTTTATGTGTAATTGTAGTGCAACATAGCTCTACTTCTGGCCATAACTTGATTTTAACCTGCCTCTATTCAAACCGGTCTACTTACAGCCCAGGAGTATTTGAGGTTGGCTGGCATTTGTCCTTTGGACATTTCTCCTACAAACGGCCCAAACATGACTCCCTGCTGAAGGTGACACTTGGCGTAAACTTTCATCTCTTCCACCTGCTCTTCGCCAGAAGATCCAGTACCAGACATCCCGGACCCAATGTCCCCACACAGGCACAGGCAGGATGGCAGGGACAGCACGGCCCTGGAGGGGCCGCCGTGGAGCCACGGCTCCCCAGGAGGCAGCACAGCATCCGGGACGTAGTTCTGGCTTGAAACGGTCTGGAGGAACGGAATATCCTCGAAGAACTCTTCATGGTTTATATCCAGACCTGGACAGGCAAAAAACAGAGAATGAGTCAAATATGGAAATAATGAAATACAAATGTGGAATGATGGAAGAATATTGTTATTGACACATATTATACAGACATGTTACATGTTACAAAGTAGTTATTTAAAGCAAAGACAGAAGCTTTGAGTTTGTTTTGATTAATTTTATTTTGTTCCCCAACCCAGGAAAATGTACGTTTCTTTCGTGTCCTCTATCCAGCATCATGTTCATTCTGACATTCTGCAGACATTTATAGAAACATGTTGTCCAGACTGTAATTACTACGATAATGCCTCCATTGCAGCAGGGGTGCAGAATGTGTGTGCTTGAGTGAAGTTAGGGTTGCCCGCTTGTCTGGTGGCAGACCTGCTGGGCCAGCTGACTTGCTCTCTGCCAATATCTCAGTCCGCTGCTTACAGCGCCCGACGGACGGCGCCTTGTGACTTTGGAGGGAGCTTTCAGACCTGTTGTGAAGACGATATCGAAGCATTTAGGCCATTTCAGAAGCTGCAGTGGGATATATGTACAAGAAGGTAGCGACAGGTGAATAAACACATCCTACCTGCACACACTGACAGGAGTCATTTCTCTCCCCTCCAGTCCTGCGTCACACAGCTGGTGATAGGGCGTGCTTCTGATGCAGTGATTGGTGTAGATGACTGACGTGCCAGCTTCTTTACACATGCGAGCTAGCATTGAGCCCAGATAATTAACTCCTAAGGGGACGTGGCTGTACCACAATTCATCTGTGAGCTCCTTCTTAGGCTGCAAGTAAAGGGCAGTTGCGTTGGATGGGAGCTTGCTGAGGTACTTTAAAAGAGAAGTGATGGGACAGAATTCGCTGCCTGGCTTCTCAAACATAGAGCATCGGTCCTTCTCGTTAGGAATCTTTGCCTCGTCACCGAAGGATAAAGTGCAGCATCTCAGTCCCCTCTCATCTTTTTGGATCACAAATGAATCTGGCTTTAGATTCCTGTTGGCCTGCTTCCCTCTGCGGCCAAAATGCACCTGTATGTCAAACCAGACTTTGTTCAGAAGTCCCCTTGGAGTGCTGGTGTCCATCACGTGCGAGTGTCTGAGGATGCGGATGTCATCGGGGGACAGTGCCTGATGGTGTGATGTTATGTCTTGGCCAGACTTCCTGATTCGTTTGAGCAATCCCAGGAATACCTTGTTGGCTGAGGTGAACTCAGCATCCCTCATTAAGCACAGCGAGCGGCTGACAGGAGGCTCTTTGAAGTAACGGTTAAGTCCAGCTCTAAGTGCAATGTAACTAGCAATCCCATACAGCTCTCCTTTGCTGTTGCGGACAGATCCATAGAAGTGTCTCAGCAGCCCGTTCAGCTCAGTTTTGTCCACTGTGGTCAGGTCCACGTGGAGCCCCTGGGACTTCAACCAGCCAATGAAGCAATTCACTGCCCATGCCGTCTGCTTCTTTGTCACCTTACTTATTTCAGTCCTGCTGTCCTCAAGTTCATCTAGCTCCAAGTCTGACACCAGTGCATGTCTAGAAATGTCACTAGCAGTTACCTCACACTCTTCCTCTTCTTGGGGCTCAAGCTCTTCTTTCAGAATGATCTCCTGTTTAGTTTTCACATCAGGTTCAAACAAATCCAAATGTTCACGAGACTCCCTCAGACGTGCATTCATAATGTTAGCCGTTAGCTCCATCAGCTCTGCTTTGTGATGAATGGAAAATGAAGCGAGCACAGGTGGAAGGATTTGGCCATGTAAACAAAGCGGAGTGATACCTCTCCAGTAGTCAGGTTACGGTGCAATACGGTGATCGTACCACAGTCATTATCAGTTTGTGTTGAGGTGTCGGGGTCAGTCGATTTAGAAGAGGGACTTTAAAACGCTAAAGATGGCGGCTCTAACTGGCCAATCGCTGCACCAACCGCATAACTGTCATTTACGACATGTCATATCAGCGTGACAATATCAACACAACCAATAGCAAATGATATCTCAAATAACAAAATATTCCCAAATGCTTTCGTCAGCTTCTTACAATTGAACGTGGGAGTGACTGTTACCATGGTAACAACAGGGACATTAGCGTGCCGTAAAACAGACTTCATGCCTCGAGGTCGTATTCTCTCTGCGCATGCGTACAGGCATCTTTAGGTAGTTAAAAGTTTTGTTTGAAATGCCACAGTTACAGGGTGAAAATGAACACTCCGTGTTGTATGGTGTACAATTTATGAGTGTGACATGTAAATGACCTTATGCACGAAACAACTTAACATTAGATACCACCAGGTTAAAGAAAAAGACACCGTTTGACTTAAACAAAACTTGCAGGTAGGTGTTACTTAAACGACACCCGAGTGTAACGCATTATTTTGATTATATCATTTGAATGTGTTACATACAATCACAATACGTGGTCGGAATTTAAGGTTTCGTTCAGAGACGTGACACACTAAATACACCCACAATGTCTATATTGCAGCAATAAATACTTACCATATCAAGTGGTCTGTGGTCTCAAGTGTTATAAAAGTGTGCATATACAAAAACAGCATGAGGGTCAGGGACTACTTTTTCACCTTTAACTGCTCCGAACTGCACTGCAATTTCATGAAACCCACAACAGAGCCCTGCTGCAATTGCATTTTGTTAGTTTTAGTAGGATGGAAGTGCAATTGGACTCAGATGTGATGCATACTTCAGATTCACAATCTCTGCAGTGAAAGCGCTGAATTTGGCAATAAATCACCTTGAGCCTCAAACGAAATGCCAGATGTCGTGGAGGACGCGGCGGACTCGAAAAAATCTGCACGATGCCGACGTTTCAGATGACTTCTCAAATTCGTGGTATTCCCACCTTTTGCAAGCACTATTTTTCGGCATAAACGACACACTGCCTCCCCAGAGTTCAAAGGTTGTCCCCTTTCATCTGCTTTCAAGCCGAAATACATCCATACGAGAGACTTGCTTCTTGGTTTACTGACAAGATCCATGTTTCTGTTTCTGTGGCACCTATCTGCTTTTCTGCACGATGTATGTTGAAAATTACACCGTTCTTCTTCTTCTTCTTCTTCTTCTTCGTCTTCTTTTGCCGCGTCTGCTTCTTCTTCTTGTGTTACGGAGGTTGCCATCCATCTTATTGGTGTATTATCGCCACCTTTTGCTCCGGAGTACAGACAAGAAAATGTCTGTTGTTTGCAGTCTAGTGACGTTAAATTCAGATGGAGGGTAGGGAGTGAAAAATGCAATGGATGAGATGATGGAAAGTTCTTACTGGGCTGGTTTACACGAAATTATGAGAGAAAGATACAAACATATAAACACATATAAACATATATGTTGGATGTGACCCTTATGTGAAGAGGAGGGATGAAACTAAATGAAAGCAGACAAAAAGTATGGAGGCATACAACTTTCTTGTTAGCGGTTGGTCCACGGCCGCGATACCTAAGTGCTCCGGGATGACTATCATTTTGAGGATATGAGGATGCATAGCTATTATTGTCCTGTGGATTAACCGAGCAGCAAACGTTCAGCGCTGCGGTGCTGAATGTTGACGTTGAGCTTATTTGCTAGGTTAACCACTTCCAAAGGTCAGTGGAGAAACACCACTGAAGACGTGGATCGTCTCGTAACAAGACAGGGTGCATTATTTACATTCAGCTGTCCTATGTGAAACCGTTAATGTTGATATAACAAGTGTTAGTTGTGTTGCTTGTCGCTATTACTTTAAAATCGAACACCATAGATTTAAGAGAATAGCTTAGGTTACACAATTTCCACCATTAGTCGACTCCAGCATTTTTTGGTCAATTTCTTGCATGACTCTCTCTCTCACTCTCTCACTCTCTCTCTCTCTCTCTCTCTCTCTCTCTCTCTCTCTCTCTCTCTCTCACACACACACACACACACACACACACACACACACACACACACACACACACACACACACACACACACACATACATACATACATACATACATACATACATACATATATGAATGAAAGCTGCTGAGAGTGTTCGGACTCTTTCCATAAAAGTACATAGGATGATGACAAATGCAAACAATGCAAATACTCAGATTGCAACCAAATGTCTGAAAAGTTGAATGTCCAAAATATGAAAATATGGGCCATCTTTCTCCTAACTGAAACTTTTTATTAAACCCACATTCATACCCGCGCTAGCCCTTTTCACCAAATTGCTGTAAATTACGTGAAACTTTCAAATCTGGCAACACCAGGGCTCGCGTATCCTCGCACCGCCGCCCACATTTTGGCGTTAGCTGTTACACTGTGTGAACTGACTTGTGTTTTCCGCTCAACAATTACACACATCTTGTGAAGCGGAGGTTGTTTCTGAATGTCTTCTCTGGAGTTTCTCAGGTGAGCATTAAACCCGCTGCTGATGAGCTTCCAGCATTTCTATCGCTAAGTTAAATTTTTCTGGACAGTAGCTACGACAGGTTGACATGTAGCAAACACACTTCTGTGTTTCAAATGCGAAGGTCACCCGACCTCTCTGTTTATCTAAACTTAGCTTTGGCTTAATTGTTGCTGTTAATAACAAACTTAGTGACGACAATTGTGTGGTTTCACATAATGGCGATTAGCTTATGTTTAGCCACAGCTAAAAATGTTATGGCCTCTCTGGCTTGCCGTAGCATGCTGTCATTTCTGTGGTGGGACTACTGTTGCCACGGCGACCCCACTCACAAATTATCGGTGGTAGAACTAACTGAACTTAAAACGACAGATACACCGTCGAGCACTCAAGACACAACAGACACCTAAAACAAAGCACACACGGATAAAAATGGCTTCTTGTCTGGTCCCCGACTTCCCGGCCGTCATGGTCGCTCTCGAGCATTTAAAGGAACTGGACAAGCAGCTGCAAGAGGACGGGATACCTTTCGCACCTGAAGCCAGCCTCCATCTGGCAGAGATAACTGCTGCTATCACTGAGCTGGAGGCGGACCGGCGTGCTGCTCACGAACATTTAGAAGTGGAGACTATAGAAAACAGCAAACTAAGACATCAAATTGACAATATAAGAGAAACAACGAGCCAGGAAATTATGGCTGACGTAGCAGCAGCCCGGGCATCCAATGCTGAGGAGATTGAGCAGCTGCACAAAGACCTCAATGCAGTCTCTCAGCTCCAAGAAGCCACCATGAAGAGGCAGGGAGCCCTCTTGAGCCAAAATGAAGTGCTGTACCCAGAGCGAGAGCAGGTGAAGGCTCAGCACGAAGAGATCGTTGCTGATCTGAATGATCAAATCACCTTTAAATATGGCTTACAGATGCAGCTAGATCAGACAAAGGAGCATATAGAGGAGCTGAAGTCCTGCAGTGCTGCTGTCGAGCAGGATAAGATAACACTGCAGCAGAACATGGTGCTGGAGAGAGAGGCTGTCACTGTGAAGCAAGACAACCTGTCCAGGGAAGTGGACCAGGTGGAGGGGGAAATTAAGCAGCAGAAACAAGCAGTCAGGAGGAGCAGAAGAGAGCTGGACAGAGTTAATGTCAAGAAACGAGAGACTCATAATCATCTGGGCGAGCTCATGATTCACGTGGCCAGGCTGGAGAGCAGTTTACAAAGACTGACGGTGTCTCGGTGTCAGTGTGAGGCACAGCTGGGGGGGGGGATCCAGAAACATCAGGAATTGAGGCAACAGAGACAGACACTGAAGAAAGAGCTGTGTGAGTTAAGGGAGGCCTTCAGAGTTGCTGTCCAGGGTCTTAAAGAAGAAATTGCCATGATGGAAGATAAAATAGAGGAGGGTCGAGCGTTAAGATTGCTCCGGCAAAACTCCCTGGCTCAAATCTATGAGAGATTCAAGCACCAGCACGAGGAAGAGAATGAAGTGAGAGCAGAGCATCTCCATGTCTCACAGCAGCTGGAGCGATCCAAGCTGCAGCTGGAGGATCGCATTGCCTCCATAGTCAAACACAGAAAGGAGATCAAAGAGATGGACAAGCAGATCGCAGACCTCCTGGAGGCTGACACAATCAACAGGCGCGTGTTTGAGAGGAATCAGGAAGAGATGTGTAGTAATGTGGATACAGAGAAGAGAAACATCAGCCATCTTGAGGAGGAGAAGAGGCAGGCAACGAGGCTGTTGGACGAGGCGAAGAGGAAGCAGGAGGAGCACGTGGCCAAGATGACCTCTGATATCCGCAGCGTCAGGAGGAGGTACCAGGAGCTTCAACAAGAGGAGGCCGCACTCCAGCAGCGTCAGCCCAGGAGTGCAGATGCTGACTTGCTGATGAGCCATGTAACCCAGTGTGAGGTGGAGTACAGACAGAGAGAAAGCAAACACCATCAGGAAATAGAGCAGTACACTGCACAGACTGAGAGCATTATGAGGAGCAACGAGGAGAAGCAGAGGGAGGTGGAGGAGAAAGAGCAGGTGCTGAAGGAGGTGGAAGCAAAGTGCGATGAAGAGAAATCCAGGCAAAGGAGGCTGGAAATGCTCACCTGTGAGCTGAGGAGGAAGAGGAACGATCTGGAGCTGTCGATTCAGAGGATGAAGGAGAAAACCAGCTCTCTGCTTCAGCCCAAAGAGGAAATGAAGGCTGAGCTGGAGGAGCTGCGAGAAAGTTACATGGACGTTCTGGGCAAACAGGCGTCAGATCTAAGAGCTGCAGAGGTGAGCATCTATGACAATAGAGTGAAACTGGAGCAGGTCAGCATGGAGAACAGCAGGCTGCTTCTCTGTATCACACAGATGACAGAAGCTGTGAGCAGAGCCAGGGAGGACAAAGACACATACAGGCAGGAGATTCACCAGCTCAAGCGGGACATAAAGGCCACGTTTGAGACTTTACAGGAGGCATGGAGGGAGGAGTTCTTGGTAACTGAGGACTGTCAGAGCAGGGATGGTGCTCTGTTTGTGTCAATGAGTGCCATTGTTAACTGTCTGAAGACCAGGAGACAACAATTAGGCCATGTGAGGACACTCCTACACCAACAACTGTTGGACTTCAGCAAACGACTGGGAGATAAAACACCTGTAGAACAGAAGAGTTGAGTTGAATAATGTCTCTGATTCTGTGTCACAAAGAGTTAAATGTCTGATGATGAGAATTCAGACAAAACGTATGTCTGGAATCCTCAGAGTTAATATTGATTTGTAATAAAAACTTAAAATAAAGCACACAGCTGTAAGTCAAGTCTGTTATCTGTATTTTTAATGTCGGCTCATCAACAGGTCTTTTTCACAGAAGACATTTTAACATGTCACACCAGGAAAAGCACAGGTAGAAATAATAAATGACGGTTGAATTTCATGCAGCTGCTTCACTTTCAGGGTCCAGATATTGTCCATGGTGACTTGGACAACTGAATAGATCAGATCCACTATTAATGTTATTGGAAACACGGCAAAATCTCTGCAGTACGAATGAATTGTTTACCAGTCTATACTATACTATGCACTCAGTAGGTTAAATAGCAGTTATCAGTATGTGTGATCTTTGATAGTAATAATAAGGCAGCTTGTAGAGAAACAGTGAATTCAGATCTCTTTTTGAATGGGGCCTTGCATGCACTCTGTGTTGTGGTTCTCTCCCCCATGTGCCCACCTGAAAGTATTGCTAACCGCTTCCCAAAGTTAAAGGTTCACTTTCTGTGCAGAGTCAAAGCAGGTAAAATAGAGAAGTACCAAGTTCCTGTGTGACACACACATTAACATAAAAACCATGAAGAAAGCATGACAAACTAAACAAACAGCTTAAGTCTGTCCTCGAGACATTCTCCTTTTATTAATCATTATTTAAATCACACGGTTTTAACACCACTGCTGTTTTTTTACTTTCTTCTGCTGCCGTTGTGATGCTGTTATTCAGTAGAAATACAGACTGTTCTTTCTTTATGCTGCATGTGTATTTGTTTCATTACTAGCTTGTTTGTTCCTTTTCTTCTTTGTATCAGAGTGTACAGGAATTCCACAAATTTCCACTAATTCTAGCTTGCAACTCACATGCTAGCTTTTTCCCTCTTAAAATATTGATAAATGCTTTAGTTTTTAGTGAAGCAAACCAAACCATGTCAAGATGAAATGGAAAATTGGAAAGAAAATTATTAACTGATAAGTTTGAAGAAAACACGGCATTGCTTTTCTGTCTTTTCAGACTTACAGTGTGAGGACTGTGCAGCTCCCACCAGCAGATGGCAGAAGAGACCGGGCTTCTCTCCACTGTGACCTTCCCCTGCAGCTAGAGGGTCAAGCAACCACCCACTTCCCTCTGAACAAAAACATGCAGACACATGCACAGAGAGGTGCAGTCCCAGCGTCTGTGTCATACACTGCTAGAGCCACATAGAGGCAGAGGACGATAGCTGAGCAACAAGGCAGCAGCTGAAGGAGCACCAGCAGGTTATTCCTGTAAAGAAGGTAAGTCAAGACGTGAACATGAAGAAAACTTTACTCTGAACTCCTTTGTGCCGCGTGATCCAGCAGCTCCAGAGTGTGAAAAAAGTCCATTTCCACACGCACTCACCACCTCTGCATTGACTCTTGATTATTTATCAGGGCAGAGATGATAAGTCTGTATGGGAATTGACTTTTTCCTTTGGATGCTTGAGGAATTTAATTCCCTTCACCGCAAAAAAAGACAAAGCAAGTGCTGTGTGTCACCTTTACTCAGGCTGTGTCATAAAACCTATTTGACCTGTTTTTCACCTGTGAGTCATGTGGATATCTTCAGTTATCTTCAGCTGAAGGACACATGCTGCTGTAAAGTTGGAAGACTCTTTCAGTGCTTTTTATTTTCAGTCTCAGCTGAGATGAAAACAGCTCACTTTTAAGTTCTGAAAAGAACATTTTGAAGATATAAAAGCTTCTGATAAGGTCTCTGAATGCTGACCGTACTCATTACAGCAACACTGCTAACAAGTGGTTCTTATGAATTAACATTGTCTTTAGGGCACAGGACGGGGCCCTCCACTGTTTTTTAAATGGAAGAATCAGTTTGCTAGTAATGAGAAGTACTACTCAGCCTGTGAATGAAGCAAAATCTGAGAAAATAATTCAGAATTATACACAGGACATGTTTCTGATCTCACCACATTAGTCGTCTCCTCTTTAAATACAACCCCAGTTCCAAAAAAGTTGGGATGCTAACATTAATAAAATCAGAATGCAGTCATTTGCAGACAAACTGTGTTCACTGACAGCAGTTTTCCAAAGTCTTCCTGAGCCCATGTAGTAACATCCTTTACACAATCATATGTTCACAAAGTGGTGAACCTCTCTCCATCCTCGCTTGTGAATGACTGAGCCTTCCCAGGATGCCCCTTTCATACCCAATCATGATACGATCACCTGTTACCAATGAACCTGTTTACCTGTGGAATGATCCAAACAGGTGTTTCTGGAACATTCCACATCTTTCCCAGACTTTAGTTGCTCCTGTCCCAACTTGTCTGAAAGGTGTTGCTGAATCAAATTTAGAATATATTTGCAAAAATCGATGAAGCTGATGAGGTCAAACATTAAAATGTATTTTCTTTGTGCTGTTTTCAGTACATCACATGTCAAAATGGATCAGCAAGTCATCACATTCTCTTTGTTTTTCACAGCTTTCCCATCTTCAGGGTCAGGGTTGTCAGATATGAAGTTGATTTCAGATGTAAGACTGAAGGTGACATGTCCTTTGCATTATGTGACAGTATAAACAGGCTGCTGATGTGATTCTGTCATCGTTACTTATATAGTCTCATACTGTACTATGAGAAGGGGCACAAGAGCTTCATGCTTATGTTTGTTCCCAGCTAAAACAAACTGCCACCATATTTGCTAATGCTACATGCTTATGTGGATTGAGAAGCTCCTTTATGTTGTAGTCACTCAGCTGAGCCTGTCTAAAGGTCAGAGAGTAAAGTAGCAATTCAATATGGCAAACTAGATATCATACATGATACCACACACACACATACACTCACACATACATCTGTACACACATTAAAGGCCCAGCGTGTAGGATGTAGTGGCATCTCTCAGTGAGGTTGCAGACTGCAGCCAGCTGAACACCTCTTCTCACCCTCCACTACGGTGGCTGAGAAGAAAAATATGAAACACTAAGGAATTCTCGAGCGCAGTGTTTAGTTTGTCTATTCAGGGCTACTGTAGAAACATGGTGGTACCTCATGGTGGACTCTGTGGAAGATGACTCCTCTCACTGGAGATACAAAAGGGCTCATTCTGAGGTAATTCTTATTTTCAGGTGATTATACACGAATGAAAACATAACTATGAATATTATGTGACATTTCTACTAGCTGAACCGCCTAAATCCTACTCACTGGAACTCTTAAGTTTAGGATTTAAGAAAATATTCAAATGAGATGGCAGAATTTTGGGAGAGCTTTGGATCTTTGCAGTTAAAAACGGTCTTTTATGGATCTCTGTGTGCTCAGGTAACAAAATGTTTATTTTTCATTAGCAACGCTAGCAGCAATATAGTCTGTCAGCCAGTCCACTTCTTTAGTCCAGACTGAAATATGTAAACAACTGTTGGTCATCCAGACCGTGACCCCCCCCCCCCCCCCCCCCCCCCCAGGATGAATTGCAAAAATATTAGTGATCCATTTCACCATTTTGCCAAGTACTCACCAAATATCAGAATAACTATCGCGTACTCATCAGCCTCGCTGTACTTTGTGTTCAGTGCTAATTAGCAAATGCTAGCATGCCAACCTTCTAAACTAAGATACTGATCATAAACATCATACGTGCCAGCTGAACGTTAGCATGGTAGCATTATGACATCAGGACTGAGGCCAAAGCACCACTGTGTCTACACACAGCCTCATACAGCCACAAGCATCACCATAGATCTGAATCCAGAGATACATTTAGAACTGCATAATCTGACATTTCCTACACAACAGGAGGCCTGAAGGCAGTGTTACACATTAAGAGAACAAACATGTAAGACCTGTCTGATGCAGAGGCACCCGGGTTTAAAGACGTCTCCGTAGATTCAAATGTGTTTTCTTTATACACAATAAGATCACAAATAGAACCATCACAGTGAAGTTGAGCCGCTGTGACATCACAGACACACACACACACACACACACACACACACACACACACACACACACACACACACACACACACAACCTCACAAATTGTAATATAATTAGGCTGCTGCCCTTCAATGTGGAAATGTCAATATGCCACTAAAGGCTGCAGTGACATACTTTCTCTCTCTCTCATACACACACACACACACACACACATACACGCACGCACGCACACACACACACACACACACACACACACACACACACGTATACACAGCATCTCTCCCTTGCGCTCACCTTAATCAAACCACTACAATAAATTATTCTGCCTGGACCCACAAGAGGTTGGCTACAGGATATGAGTCACACTGCCCTGACACACACACACACACACACACACACACACACACACACACACACACACACACACACACACACACGTTGCACATTATCAATGAAGGCTCATTCCTCCTGTGTGGACGTTTTGTTGCTTGATGGTTTTTTACCCCTGCTGGTTTAAAAACAGCCTCCTTGCTGTAGAAATCATGTGTTTCAGTATCACGCTGGTGCCGACCACAATGTGTCGTGACTTGTAGTAAATGCGTAGCGACTCTGCACAGCCGGAGTCTTGCGTCTACAGACGTGAGTCATCACTCACTAGTCAACAGAGCTTTTAGTTAGTATGTCTGCTCACCTGCTCGCTGACACGCTGACGTCAAAGCAACACAGTGGAAGATGAAGGCGTTTGCTCCTTGACTCCATTCTGTTGGATTAAGGGATCCGAATAGAGAAGAAGAGTAGGGCTTTGTCTCTGCTCATGCAACATCAGACTTATTTTGATCATAGGAATTTGTCTCGTTTATATTCGTAGAGGAACAGGTGGATGTTTCACTGAGCTCTCTGCAGAATACTGATTTGGGCTCAGACACTGTTTGCTGCCATTTTCACATTTTCATTCCACATACTTGTGTGGTTTTGTTCCAGGAACGATCTGCTATACTTTACCTGTGCAACACTGATTACTGCCATTAAGAACAGCAGTGTTCACAGGCGATAACCTGTACAATCAAGGAAGGATGTCTGTATACACAACCCTCCATACTGGTGCTTCACAACCTTTATGGCTTTTCATGCCAACAGTGGTTGTCAAGCTGGGGCGTCAGGACCTTTCAAGGAGTCAAACGTTGCTTTCTTTGTGTGAATTTTAGGATCATTTCACCTCTTCAGGTCAAATTATTCAAATAAGACAAAGCTTTGTTCAAAAATCTGGAATCATATTGATGATGTTCTTCTTTCCTTCAATAATGGCTATTTTAACATGGATAAAAACTGTGTAATTCAGATATCAGTATTATTATTTACACTTGAAATAGTTTGGGGCCCAAAAGAAGAAGACTTAAATCTTCCATTCAGTCCATGTCTCCTCAGTATTGAGTGACAGGGGAGAATACAGGTCCAACTATTTTTTGCCCCAAATATCCTTCAAGTTTGAATTTGTTTTCCTTCAAAGTCTTCACTTCAAATATCACAGGAGTCTGGACAGACATGCATGTCAACTGCAGCTTGACTGTTTGGTGGAGACGTTCAACCATGAGGTTGTAGTTCTAGTTTTTAAGATTCCTTTTGCCTTTTTTGGATAACAGAGGCAGACAGGAAAGTCAGAGAGGGTAGGACATGGCAACAGAGGTCGCTGGCTGGAGTCACACCTGCTACATTGCGGCAGCTATGGAATCCGTCCAAAAGTGTTGAGATGTTTCAGTCTGGACCAAAATGGTGGACTGCCTGACTGACACTGCTAACGTGGCTGAAAAGTCACCGCAGTTTCTACTTCCACTCCCTTTTCACAGTTTGTATGTCATTCATTTAAATCATTTGACTCTCCAGTATTTCACAAAAAGAAGATTAGTGAGGAAAAAAACTAGAGTTATGTCTTAAATGAGATGACCCCTCACATTCGTGACGTGAGCCCTTAGCGAGGCCTCAGGCCACAGGTTGGGAACTGCTGCTTCTTGCTGTAGTTATTCTGTCTCAATGAACGAAGTCGATGCGAGCCCGAAATATTACTAAATCTTGCTAAAGTTGGAAAAGTGCAATGTCCTACATGGAAAATAACACTGAGCGGTGATGTAACGTCACTGACGATAATCTGTGATCAACCTGACCAGGGTGCTGTCACAACATGCGAAGTGAGGAACTTGTTCTTGCAAAACATGCACACACTCATACATGCACACACGCATGTATGCACCGCTGACATCGACTTGCTCTCCGTCCTGATCCTGACATGTTTTGCTCAGTGTTCAGGCGACAGCCCAAACAACATATCTGTCAGTAATATATGTGCTACACACTCAGCTCGTGTGTGTGAGCGCAGGTGTCCGTTGTGCAGTGTGTCCCTCTCTCTCCACCGGCACATGGCCTGTAATACTCCATATGGCCTGATGACGTCTATGCTTCCTAATCTCTCTCTCTCTCTCTCTCTCTCTCTCTCTCTCTCTCTCTCTCTCTCTCTCTCTCCCTCTCTCTCTGTCTCTCTCTCTCTCCCTCTCTCTCTCTCTCTCTCTCTCTGTCTCTCTCTCTCTCTCTCTCTCCCCCCGAGGCTTTATAGGCAGCAGTGAGCAGTCAGATTTCCACAATCACACAGAGAGCAACACATCTGTCACACTCTCCCCTTGTCGTGAAAAAACTTGGAGTGTAGCCAGGAAGCTTAAATCAGCTGACGCAAACCGTACAATACCTGGGATAGCAGCGTTCAAGAGAGGCGTTAAGGACAATTTACTGAAGCGCAGAGTTAACATTGCTGTGGACAGTGATGGACACTATGGGTAAGAGGCAGCTGTTGTTTATTTTAATATATGAGGTCATATTTGGATGTATAGTACCTGCTTTATACACATGACCATGTCTTTTTGCGTGGTACAAGATCAGAGGTGGAAGGTTTTACAGCGACGGTGATGCTGTGGAGCAGACAGCGTTGATTTAATCGTATTGAGTGTGACTGCTGCTGGCATGTATATCGATCAACATGGACCCTCATAATAATTAACAGGCATGTCTGACAGAGTCAATGCACCAGGGTTTGTGTTACATGCAGACAGGAGTGGTCTCTGGCTGTCTCACTGGAGTCCTGTTATCGCTCACTTGCACATAGAACTGGACAGATTGAACATCAGCGGTCAAACTGCCTCTCATCTCTCCTTTTATAGTCATACAGTTCTGGTGTAGAAGAAGGAGCATTAGTCTCAATTGACAGAGCAGAGGTCAGTCTCAGATTTGTGAATATAAATGAATGAGCCTGTTCTCTCTCTTCAAAACTACCAGTCAGTTTGACCCATATCGGTTTGACCCACTGCAGTTCAAAGTTCTCACAAACAGCCATCTTGTTAGAGACCCATGGAGGTAGAAAGAAGTGTGTGTGTGTGTGTGTGTATGTGTGCGCGCACCCATGTATTACTCATGTTGTGGGGACAAAAATCTGTTTACACAGTCACATTGTGGGGACTCACCTGCCTTATGGGGACAAAATGCAGGTCCCCTTAATGTAAATCACAAAATTTTAGGGTGCAGATTGAGGATAGGGTTACAGGTTAGATGAGGTTAGATTAGGTAGGCTCCAGGAAATGAATGTTGAAATGAAAGTCTATGTAATGTTCCCACAAGTGATGAAAACCCCATGTTGTGTGTGTGTGTGCGCACATGACAGTGCTTATTATCAACAGGGTGTGACCTCTACAAAGTAAAATATACTATTAAAAAGGGAAAGTTTCCTCCCTTTAGTGCTGCTCTATTGAACACTGCTGGACTATCCAGCAGTGTGAGAGTTTATTCATGGCAGTTAAAAGAGCTATTACCAATGTTTTTCTATTAACTCTGGGTTAAATGGCTGAGTCGTATGAAAGGCATTGTTCATAGCGACAAACTCTCAGCAGCTCTCTCAGGTGAGCGTTAAAGAGCCAGATATTTCCCTCAGGAGACGATGAAGACCAAAAAGGGAGTTAAAAGAGGAGGGAATCTTGGACTTTCATGAGTTAGCTTGACAGAAACACGACTCCAAATAAATGCTAATGTTGCTCCATGTCTGCTTGATGTGTTAAGAAGCAGCTGTTTGCTCACACACTGGCCAAGAAAAGGTCATAAGGTCAGTGTGTTCTGTTTACAGAACACACTGACCTTATGACCTGCTATTGCAGTCTAAACTACTACACATCAAACATGATCAAAGAGTGGGATGTGGCCAATAACTTATTTCAACTCATCTGTTAAAACTGTTAATAGTCTGTGACAGTCGCTGGGAGACATCAGTGTTATTTTTAGGTTGCTGTAATGATTCAGTTCACATGTGAGTGGACAGATGTTGAAGGGGGACGGACAGCGAGCTGAGCTCCACCCGTGCAGCTGCACTGAGATTTGTCTCAGTGAGGCTGCTCCAGAGGACTCAGCAGCTGAGAGTGGAGCCTGTGAGAAGCTGAAGGTCAACGAACACAGTAAACAGAAAACTATCTGACAGCACGTGAAGCAGCACCACCTGCTCGTCAGAGGTGTCCCTTACCGTGAACCTACAGACGAGTTTAAAATGTACATTCGTCACCACCTTTGTCTGTTTCTTCCAGTTTGTCCAATGGGTGGAGGGGCCACCAGGCTGTACAGCACCCTGACTCAGACCCTCAGCAGCAGCTCTCCTCTCGCCCTCCCTCCATCCCATCTGGATCCCCACCCTCCTGCAGACACAGCCCTGGATCCGGCTTTCTGTCAGGTGCCTCCTTCTCTTCTGTTCACAGTGCAGGTTTCACAGAATGAGACGCAGGAATCATGTTTGTACGTCTATCTGAACCCTGAACTGAAATACATGTCATGTTTGTCTTGCTGGAGCAGAAGGGGTCCGATCCAGCGGAGCTGCTTCGACAGTGTGAGGAGGCCCTCAGGGACAGACCGCATCGCTTCAACAGGAAGTTTACTCACCTCAATGATGGAGACAGCGCCCCCGGCAGCCCCATCAGGGTGATGCAATGGAACATACTGGCCCAAGGTAGACTGCTTTTAGCCTAGTCTCAGATCACGTCACACTGTTTGGGCTTTGATGTGTCTAATGACACATTTTAATTTAAAAAACAGTTCTAGAAAAAAGTGTGGAAGCATGTGATGATATGATGATACAAATGGCTTTCAAATTGTGTGCTAATCCTTATTCCTGGTGATTTAACACAGGTCAGTTGGAGATACTCGGTCTTGACCTTCCCTCCATTTGCTTCTATTCATTAAAGCAGCAGTAATCAGTGTTTTTCTATTAACCATCGGATCAAATGTGGGGAAAGGGGTTTCTGATAGTGATGGACCCACAAATATTTATCACCTCTCTGCAGTTTCCTTCCTCCACGGAGCATTTTAGGCTCTTTCAGCTCATTGTTTTGGTTTTACAGCCCACAAGGTAACTGTTGTGGTTTCCTTTTTTTAAGCATGAACAAGTTGCAGCGAGGAGATATCCAGATGGAACACTTGGATGATGGAGCGTTGTTTAGCTACTCAAGGTTAACTCTTTACCTAAGTGTGATCTCCTTCTGTCCCCTGTCCTTCAGCTCTGGGCGAAGGACTTGACAGTTTTGTCCAGTGTCCCCTGGAGGCCCTCAGCTGGTCCCGCAGGAAGTACCTCATCCTAGAAGAGATCCTCACCTACCGACCTCATATCCTGTGTCTGCAGGAAGTTGACCACTACTACGACACCTTCCAGCCGGTTCTGGCAGGCCTGGGTTACAGCAGTAACTTTTGCCCGAAGCCCTGGTCGCCGTGCCTGGGTGTGGAGGGCAACAATGGTCCCGACGGCTGCGCGCTGTTCTTCGATCAGTCGCGCTACGAGTTTCTGGACAGCATGAACATACGGCTTTCTGCCATGAGGATTCCAACCAATCAGGTGGGTAGAATCTGTTAAAAGGTGCACATGGACACATAAAATCTGGCTCATGAACACCGCTAAAACGCTGCTCTCCTGCCACAGGTTGCTGTGGTGATGATGCTGCGCTGTCGGAGCACAGGCAGATGCTTGTGTGTCGCCGTGACACACCTCAAGGCTCGTTCTGGCTGGGAGTGGCTCCGCAGTGCCCAGGGCTCTGACCTCCTGCGACACCTCCAGACTCTGGTCCAGAAACACACCAGTGGGCCCACAGGCGCTCCTGCCTCTGACATTCCTCTGCTCATATGTGGCGATTTCAATGCAATCCCAACCGAGGAGGTTTACCGCCGTTTCACGGCGTCACCTCTTGGTTTGGACTCGGCCTATAAGAAGCTCAGTCAGGACGGTTTGACTGAGCCAGAGTACACAACATGGAAGATTCGGCCAACAGGGGAATGCTGTACCACTCTGGACTACATCTGGTACAGTCAGGACAGACTGAGAGTAGATGCAGTTTTGGACATGCCCAGTGAGGGACAGATTGGTCCAAACAGGCTTCCATCCTTTAGCTATCCGTCCGACCATCTTTCTCTGGTTTGTGACTTCAGCTTTAAGGACGAGTGATGGGGAAATGAACAACTGGCACACAGGAAGGGACAGTGCTGCGAAGAGACAGAGTCAAGACTGGGTCCTGATCTGTGTGCAGAGGAGACGCCATGTCTGAGCGAACGAGAGAGGAAGAAGAGTTCACACTGCCAATGTACTACAGAGCGACTGACCAAGAGTTTTTTCTGTGGATGTGTGAGGTTTCTATTTGATGACTGTTGCCTATAGAATTACGTAAATTTACTCTGTAAGCTCTCACTGGTTTGCACATTACTTGGACGTTTAGACATTAAAGGGTTAGTTCACCCAAAATACAGAAAACACCAAATTACCCAGTAGTATCTAGTGATGGTATGTACGTTAGTTCAAGCTCCGGGATCCTTTCAGGCAGGGATGGATCGTGATTTTGAAATAGTCATTAAAATGCTAAGAATCACAAGTCTACAACAACTATGCACATCTGAGAGCGAAGCACGCTCACTCTGTGTGTATGTGTGTGTGTGTTTGTGTGTGTGTGTGTGTAAATGAATTGTCCTCTGTGAATATCGAACACTATATTTGCTTGAAATGCCCATTGTCACTTTCAGCTGAATATTACAATGACAGTGCAAACATTTGTTTCAGTGCTAAATGTCATCTACTCTGAACAGAAGAATCAGTGATACAATAACTGGTACGACACACATGAAACCACAGACTGTGGAAATGTGCTGCAATATTTTTGGTCTATCACTTATGAACTGTGACGGTTCTCCTGGGAACACGTCTATTCAACGAGACACGCTGTACTAACTGACAGCTTAGAGACTGGCAGAACCAGCTCATGACCCAATACAGAGTCAGAGCACCGCAGGTTCATGTTCCTGTTGAGGCATTATGATGTATGTGCTTGATTTGCATGTGATACAAAAACACACTTGAACCATTTTTTAAATGTCTAATAACCTTCAATGTCAAAGGATACTTTAGACTATTGTAAACATTTCCAGTACCACACACCAAAGAGAATATTTGTTGATTTGGTGACTTGACTTTAAAGTACCTTGTTTTTTTTTTCCATCTGTGTTCATGTGCATCTCCTCAGCTACACCATGACTGAATATCACCCTGATCTATCTTTGTCTACTTTATTGATGAAACAAGTTCTGTAAACTCAAGTATCAGGATTTAAGAATGTGCAAAGTAACCACAGAAGCAGTTGCACTCAGTGTACTTCTGCTTTGTTGGAAAAATGTTATCACTACTGAAAAAAAGAAAAAAGAAAAAAAAAAACAGGTTACTGCTGATTACATTTGATTTTACAAGTAACCTCCAAGCTTCAATGTAATAAGTTTAAAAAAAATAAATACATAAACCATGATGAAAACAACGGCTGGGTTTCAAATGTCTTTATATTTCAGTAAAATCTAATACACTTTGAAACAAGAGTACAGCAAAATAGAATATACTTCAAATGTTGAATATACAAACAGTTCAGTCTGAACACAAACGTCTTTCTCTCCGTTTTCCCTCTTAACGTAAAAAAAAAAAAAAAAAATCATAATGAAGTATAGGGGCAGGACCAAAACAGCAGTAAAAAATGTACGCTGGCAAATCATCCCTCTGTTCTAAGCCAGAGGTAGAATAACCTTGGATCCACAGTGGTTTGATGCTCACAACCATTTTGCATAAACGTGTACATTTCAATGCCTCTTCTTTAATAATTACAACAGGTGCTTCATCGCATTCTTGATCTGCGTTGACATACATTCCTTTTACTATTTGGATTCTTTTTTTCAAAGACATGGCACAGCTCAGAGCACATGCATCAGCTCGGTCACATTTCTTTGCATTTCCACACAGCCAGACCGTGCAGGATTGTGAAAAGAGCAAAAACAAACAAACAAACAAAAAGAAAAGAAGACATTGAGCCAAGATCCTTTTGTCAAAGTCTGAAGTTTAAGCCTAGACATTTTCCTAGATGCTGGAGGACACACTGCGAGCAATCTGGCCACTGATCTACATGTTACCACTTCCTCTGTAAGATTCAATCTATATGAGCTTTAACAGCCTGAAAGAGATGGAGGAACTAAGAAGAAGAAGAAGAAGAATACAAACATTAGTTCCCCTAGTTTCAATAATACTGTGCTTGGTACAAGGTATGAAAACACAAAAACAAATTTCAGCTTACTGTTCAGACAATACATGAAAAAAAAAAAGAGTCAAATTAAAATCTAAGGCTGTTCTGTTAACTTTAGCTCCGTAAACTGTATAGCAGATGATATATATATTTATATATACTGTATATATGTACACACATGACCATTTTCTTTCTGCTGTCACTCCTTGTTGGAGCTTCTTACAGCTCCACCTTCTTTTTTCCTCTCACTCACGTAGCACCACCCACACTTGATTTGCACAGTGATGGAAGTTTAAAAAAAAAAAAAAGTTGCTGGTTTTAGCATCTGTTGAGGCAAAATTATAAACAAATGGTCTCTACAAAAGCTTCGTTACACCCCCACTGTGTCTGGTTTTTTTTTTTTTGATAGTTCACATTTTCATTCATTGTAATTATTTGCCTCATTTCATAGTGTTTCAGCTTGCTTTTTTGTTGGGTCTTTATTTTTTCCCCAATTGGAGTCAGTGATGCATTTAAAAGACATAAATTGTAGTGATCAAGGTTGGTCCCTTTACCCTTCCCAACAAGGTCCTTTAAAGTCGGTGTGGATTCCTTTGTTACGGAGAACTGTACGAACCCCCGACGCGACACTCAGAGGTTTCAGTGTGGTTCTGAGGGAGACCGGTTTCATTCAGTTAAGTTCTAGGCAGCAACAGGGAAGATGTGAGGACAGGTTCAGGAATAAAAACGGGCCTTCAGGAGGCGTTAAAGTCTCACAGACTGCTGCTGGTTATACAAGAGTAAAAATGACGTCAGAAATGTACAAACTAACCCTCTCTGGCAGAAGAAAAAGATGGATATTGGTAGATGTGTCCATTTCAACACTCAGGCTCTTCTGTTTTTAGCGCCATGTCAGGCGTTTCCAGTTTGATAACCACCTCAGCGTCCACAGCCTCTGATTGGACGTTCTGGACAGTTTTGGGGTTCATCTGGTTCTGCTGGACTGCCACTGGCACCTGCACAGCTTTGACCTGGACTCCTGCGGTCTTCAGCTTCTCTGCTGCTCCACTTGCTCCTACGACCATCTCTGAACCGTTAATGACGCCGCTTATGAGCCGGGGCTGTGTCGTCAGCGTCTGATTGGCTGTTGATACCGTTACAACCCCTGCCCCACTACCCGGCTGTGACACCACGAGAGTCTGTTGTTGCGCCTGCGTCGGTACAGTGAGTCTCATCACTTGCGTTCCCGGGGCAACGTTGACAGGTGCCAGAGCCCGGACTGTCAGGGGGCTCCCGAGGAGGCTGATGCCCGCCGGGGAGGCCCCGACACTGGGCTTGTTTGTGCCTGTGGAGGTCTGGAGCTGACACTGAGCTAGCTGATGGGCTGGGATTGTGATGATCTTGGCCAGCTGGACAGTGATCTTGTCTCCGTTCTCTGCTGTGGCTGGGACCATGGTGGGAATGGTCTGGATGACGACCTGTGCCCACAAAAAAAAAAAAAAAAAAAAAAAGGTTAAAAAAGAAGGACTAAAAATCAAGAATGCTACATGGAAATTATTACTGTAACTTATCTACAAGCCATTTTTAAATACTACACAGTGCAATTTAATGCCTGTTTCACAATCATACCTGCCAAAGTATGCAAGTACAATGTCAAATCTGTTGGGATGACATGGCCTAGACTATTATTTCTGATTTTTTAACTATTTCCCAGCAGGAGAACAAAAAAAGCCACATGCACACACCTTCTGTTGTGAGTTGGTGTTACCAGCAGCACCACCTACAGCCGAAGTGTTTGTGAGGAGGGTGGTGTGCCCGGCTGGCCCCGTCGTTCCTGAAGGCTGCTGCACAGCCACAGTGGAGATCTTCTGACCCAGTGATGTCGTCATGACTACAGGCACCTGCATTGCCACCCGCACCGTCCTGTATATGAGAGGTAAGACAGCGCAGTGTCACAAATCAATACTTACTTCTGGGGAAAGAATACGATTAGGTCTGAGAATACGAGAGACCCTTTAATGTAAAACTGAGGGTCTTCATCTCTCTGCAGGAGTCTGACCTGGGCCCAGTGGCATTAGAGATGATGGCTGTGTGAGATTGCTGGGTCTGACTCCCATCTGGTGCTCCTGAAACAGTCACTATCCTTGGTAAACCTGCCGCCACTGCTGCACCACCTCCTGCCACCGTCTTGTTGCCTGTGGCAACAGAGCCGTGGACTACATTGGCCCTGTTCCCGCCCCGAAGGATGTTGGGCTTCTTGGAGGAAGACAGCTCAGTCGCCTGCAGCAGCATGTCTGGCGACGGCATCACACGCTCATAGGACGCGGCGGTCTCTGAGCCGATCAGATCATCAGTGGGGGGCATCTCTGCCTTGTCGTCATCGATGATGACTATGTTTTTGGGCATCTCTTTGAACTGGTAGACCAGCCGCTGACCCTCTACCTTGGCAAGGATGCCGCGCTGGTAGTAATATCTGAGGGAAGAAGGATTACCTGGAGTTACAATGCTGCTTCCCAAAAACAAAAGTAGAAAAAACTATCGGAACCCTCCTCACACAACCACACACTCCTCACCTGAGCGCCCGTCCCATGGTCTCATAGTTCATGTCTGGCTTGTTCTTGTGCTTGCCCCACAGCTTGGACACAGCCTTTGAGTCAACCAGTTTGAAGATGCCCTTCTCTCTCTGGGTCCATTTGATGTACCTGGGACAGGTGTTCTTGTCCTGGAGGAGGTCCAACAGGAACTCCCATAGATATGTCGTACTCCCTGCTGGAAATCACGCTAATTTAATGTACTACTACATGGCAACATCTTTATTGGTGCTTTACACACTGAAACGGCAACAGAGGTGTGAATATGTGACTTGTACCTTTCCCTTCTCTCGGTTTCTTCTTGATGCCGAGGTCTGGTGAGCTGTCTGAAACAGCTGACTGATGCGTCTTTGGCTTCCGTCCAGCTGTAAAAGGAAACATTTCACTCAGATCACTGACTTTTGAGGTTGCTTTAGATACAGCAATAAGTCTCTACCATTAGATGGTGCTCTTGGATACAGACAGTAAGTGTAATGAACAGTGTGACTGGAGGTTTTGGTTTGAGGTCTGTGGCCTGGTTTGTGAGCTAAGGTTAATCACAGAGCTGCCAGATGTTTTCCATTTAAACCTGCTTTAAAAGCATTCAAAACAAAGTTGCTCCTTTTTCCACAGGTTAACTCCCCTCAGTCCACAATTTAGTGCAGATAGTGGGGTCCACAACAAAATAAACACAACTGGGTTCACTTTCCTTACAACATCAATGACTTTGTGTTGGCACAAACACAAACACACTCTTTCCATCTACCTCTTCTCTTCCTGACAGGCTCGTGGCCGGGCTCGGGCTCTGGCTCTTCAAGCAGGGTGACCATCTCCTCGTCTTCCTCCTCACAGCACTCCTCTGTTGATATCTCCACCTCTGTCTCTGCTATCATGTCAGGACGCATGGCAGCGTGAAGGAAGTCCGGTGTCACTACGCAAGGTGGAACAAAAGCTTCTGGATGAAGAATAAAAGAGGGACGAGTTAGAATTGTGCTTTGAAGCTGCTCAACAAGGTCCTTTATGTCAGTTTTACAGTACCAACAAGAATCTAGCTGATTAACTAATTAACTGTTTCTAGTGTTGCATTTGTAATAAACCTAAAGAAAACAGAGCCACAGGAGCATCTGTAGGGGCTGTGAAACCACCTCAGAACTACATTTTGGAACTTTAAGAAACATTTAATCTAGAATACATTACTTTTCTGCATGTTCAAAATATGGCAAAGATAACAGAGCAGTTAAAATATCTGATCAACCACATTTACATGTTTAGCCACACGGAGTGAAGAGTGAAACATTATAAATATCAGCTTCAAGTGCAACCATTTCTAAATGGTCTAAACAGCTGTGAGAGTGTTACCTGGGCTACGGTCTTCTCTGAGGCTGGATGGTGAATCCATGCGTAGCAGAGCCTCTGCAGCCTCAAAGGTCTTGTCAGAGCAGTGGATGCTGGTGCCATGGACAGAGGCCTCCACTGAAAAATAAAGTTACTGGTTGAGCCCAGTGGAAAATATACAACTAGTGTCCTGCTCAAGGACACCGCAACACCTTTCTCATATCTAAGCTAAGATTCCACAATTTTAATATTTAAACAGTCTGCTTAATAATTTCCCAAACAAACACTCATAAAATGCTGCTCCTTAACTGGTTGTCCCATGTTCAGTGTAGTATATGCTGCACACATACAAAACACTACATGGCGCCCCCTAGTGAAAAGGGATCACTGATGCAGCAATTTCCGTAGAAGACATTTACAGAATGACTTGATGTACAGCACAACCTCCACAGTAGGAAATGTCTTCATCATCTGCCTGACATCAGGAAAGTTTCAGTTTCAGCTGCCGTCCAATACCAGCACGCAGAAATGTCACAGAGAGGCAGCTCGACGAACCCTAAATGCAGTCTTTACTTACTAAATCAAATAAGGCAGGACGTGGCACAAAAGACAAAGCAATTTAAATGAAAAATAGGATTTGGTCTGTTGTAAAGGAAACGGTACGTGACTCCATCTGGGATCCTGAGAAGGAACCCAGGTCACCTGCTGTTGTTGTCAATCAATGGTGGGAAACACGAGATGGCGTTACACCATGCCCTGTCCATGTTTGGCTATCTCACTGAGGCAACAGGCACTGCATAGGGGAGAGACACGGGCTATCTTTAGATTGTCCACTCATTCAGTCCCTCTCATAAACAAATAGGACATGTTGGTAGCCATCACAGAGACCCTATAGCCTACTGAGCTTCCCTTGAAACCAGACAGCCATGCTGTAATAAGACCACAGGAAAGGTGTGAGGTCAGGGAGCAGCAGCTTTGCTTGACCTACATGACCACATATAGACACTTTGGCCCTTTCTGTCTGTCCGCTGTTAGAGTTTTGATGTACACTCAACTACTGAATTATAGAAAAGTATTAATATCGACAATTTTGTAACAAATGTGCATAATGTCTGGTTGGCATATAACAAAAGTACTACAGTGTTTTCATATATGAGTAAAACGCCTATTATGAACCTATGCAACAAAATAACGGCGCCAACACTAGTAGCGAGTCCGACAAAAAGTAGTGCTGGCTCTGATAACTTCCGTGTTTACAGTCCTCCTCCTTTCCCTCCAGTTCTCTTCGAGGAAGCTCACAAATCCTCTTGTCACTCAACACCCGCCTCGCTTCCTATTGGCCCATTCTGCGATTAACAGCCCGCCCCCAGCTAAGCCTGATTGGACTTTTGCTGACGTTTTAAAACACCACACGCACGATTGGACTAACGGCCAAGTCGATCAAGGCCACACTCCGCCCTCTCACATACACAATGCTTCCGCCATCGATATGGGACAAAAAATACTTTAAAATTTGCTATTTAACACAAGTAGAATCGTCGCGACGTTTACAAAATACACGATTCGTCAGCGGACAAGGTGAACAAACGAGTGAAATGACACAAAATGAGTATTTTCAGCTCAGGGTGGTCGAAGGCTGAAGCCGCACTTGAAACAACTACAGGGAAGAAAGTGAGTGAGCCAGGCCATCCCACGCTCCAGAGACTGCACAACACGATAACGGAAACACCAAACAAATACATTTTTGAAAACCCTACCCAGGAAATATGAACAATGTGCTCACCACACAGCAAAAATCAATTACTATACCGTGGCCATTACTTTTCAGGTCTAACGGACCATTACTCGGAAACAATGTGTGAAGACTTAGTGCACACAATTCCCACAAAGGGTCGGAAATGAAGCCGGCCATGGTAAAACACTACTACAAACGTCCATCATAATAATAGAGGTGATATCTGTCAGTGTGGACCAGATTTCTGGTAGTAAAAATAAACCCACATGTCCTTCCGACCCAGACAGCGTGGCAAAGACGTAGGAAAGACAACATATTTACACTTCCTGGTTGTGCAGCGCCGATCTGCAAACCGCTATTCTAGATCACAACGCGGTGAGAAAAATCAACCGCAACATGCAAAACACACTTCGTGCAGATAACTATTCGTCTGTGCAGACTGGCAAGCCCTGCGAAAGTTTTTCACATCTTAAACCGGTTTTGATAAACCGTGTAGCAACGCCATGCAGGTTGCTACCAAGGTGATCACTTCCTGATTGCCCTCCATTACTTCACCACACTACTCAGCGGACTGAATCGCAGCGGTCGAGGTTAAAAACACAACCCGTGCGTTAACTTTATCTACCGGGTCGAGGTTATTAGTACATAACGATACGTTACCGGCTCTGATGAGTAGATCGAGCTGGTTTGCGTGTCCCTCATGCTGTGAAGTCGCCATGTTTTCCCCTTGCTGCAGATTCACATTGACTTCTCACTGAATTGTATAGGAAGCTACTAGCTCATATCACTCCGCCGCTAATGGGAAATCTCCTCAAATTCAACGAGACACATTACGACGGCAGAAAAGTATGCCTCCGCCGCCGACACAGGAAATCCTTCTTTCGGCCTCCCTCATTTGCGTAGTGGCTACGTAAAATAAAACTAGCGTGACAACTGCTTTTTAAATAAACTCAATGAAAAAAATAAATAAATAAAATCTATTTTTTTATTCACACAAATTAGCCGTTTGAACAATGATCTGACAGCCAAGAACTGTAAACTTAAACAAGACATTGTGTCTAACGAACTTCGAAACAATGAATAGTATGACCGTGATTTCATGCTTGTTGCTGTTTAAACTATAGATTAGAATGACTTCACTGGTTTAAACAGTGATTTCTGAACGAGACAAATGTACCAATTAAATGTAGAATTATTATTTTTATTATCATCATAGGTCATTATCAATTCCATAGTTTAAATTACTTCTTTTGGAATAGTTAATTGCATTTGGGCAATTCTACTGTAAATTGTGGGAGGTTAAGTATAGATTATGGTAATTAATATATCAGTCTAAACAAACTAAATAATTAAAAGTGCAAATGAATAACCTTTAAAAAAAAGGTGCAAAATATTCTTTAGGTTTGTTATAACGTTGTGTGAATTAGAATTTAAGGTCTGGGGCAACATTAATGTGTTTCCTAAATCACAAGACATGACCCAAATTTCTCGGATAAAATCTCAGATTTTGCTTGACAGCTATAGAGGATTGCGTCTTACTAATGTGCAGCACATGCAGCTTGCACTTGTGTAGTGGACAAGCTTTTTGTGGAAGCGTGGTATCTGTATCTACAGCATTTTCTAACTAATCACTGCAATGTTTAGGGTTTTTTTTGTTAGGTGTCATCTTTTTATCTCTTTGAGATTAAAAAGACCCAATGTATTACATAACACATAAAGACAACAATTCTGTATTTAGAGTGGGCCATTTTGAACACTGCAGCTTCCTCAGCTAAGGGTCTCCATGTTGGACTCAAACAAATGAATCACCTCATCTTTGATCTTAAAACAGCACATTTTCATTTGGAACCAGGCTTAAAACAGCAAACTACATACTGTATATACTTTGAAAATGTATGACATCCAAGGTGACTGAACAAGTAAAACAATGATGCAGAAACACTTCCTGTAATTGTGACAAATTCTTCATCCTGCTAGTTAATTTAGATTATGTGGAAATGGAGTTTACAGATCTAATCTGGCACAGTATGAATGAATGAAGCTTTAATAAGATCAAAATAAAATCGACTCTGTCTTTCTGTGTCACACTTATGAACACTGCACTGGATTGGACACTGGTCACCATTAATGAGGAATTAATGGATGATTAGAGAGATATTACTGGAAGCCTTCCTGTTCATGAAATAGTTGCATCTAATACCCACAGGGTGGCAGTGTGTGAACGCTGAGGCCTGTAGCCCTCACAGCCACCTTTACCAGACTGTGTCCACTAGTGCTGGCACAGAATCATATGACAAATATGCCCAATTTCAGCTGAACGACAACAAACAAAAGCAACACTTTCTCAACTTGATTTCATGAAACCAACATGTGGACTTTGGATCTAGATTCATTTTTGTTCACTTAAAAATACGTGTCAGCTTCGGAAGTTTTGAAGTCAAGAGTGAAGAGACAGAGAAAGCAAAGAAGTTCCAAAGAAATACAAGAGGTGAACAAAGCCAAAACAGCATTTCTCCAGCATTTCAAACAAAATGTACCACAGACTACTCGCACACTACAAAAAACAATACTTTGAAAATGATGTTGGAAGGTGTAATACAAAGAATGACTGACTGTTTAGAAACAGGACACAGTCTGGGCAAAATCAGCTTCCTCTTTTAGTTGACTTTCCACTGACTAACAGCTCTGGCGGTGGCACCAGCTGAAAATATGGAAATGAGAAAGTCTTTACAACTGTGTGAATGTGAACCATGGCATGGCTCCACATGGCAAAATCAAACCATCATCCTGCTGGTTGAAGCAAAACTGGAGTCCTAAACGTTTCACATATCCAGAACCAACTTCTTTCTTTGGGAATATAGGGCCCAAATGTGAACACTACAACAGCAGGTAAAATTTCTCTTTTTTCTAATAACATAAAACCTCAGTGACCCAGAGGAAACAGGAACTGTGCATCAGCAATGATAACGTTATACAGAAAACAAACATGAGTTGAAATTCTCAGCACCTCAGATAAAAGGATAAAACAAGTTATTTAATGACCAAGGTTTTCGCTGGGCATTCTGGGTAGTGTGGTGTGTGACAGTCATCAGGTGCACTGACATACAGTGCCAACAGGAAGGTTATGAATGAACATTAAATCCAATTTCTGATAAATACAGAAATATTTCTGTCTCACCTGCCTCCCCCTCTGTCTCCACCTCCTGCTCATCACCGACTTCCTGCATCAGGTAGGCCTCATCCTCATACACCAGCACCTGGGCTGAGTAACCTTGCTCCTCAGCCAGGCTGGCACCAGGTACCTCCTCCACTATGACTGCTGGGTAGTCCTCAGCCTCCTCTCTGTCCTGCACTTCTTCAGAGGCCTCCTCAGCTTCACACTCACCTTCAACCTCTCCTTCAAGCTCCAGGTCAACCTCACATTCTTCTCCCTGCAAGGGTAAAGGGATTCAATAAGAGGATACAACAGAAATGAGAAAAGAAGGCAGGATTGTGTCGTGAACTGCCACTGCAGCGTTACTCTTGCTTGTGTCTGCGTCCAACCCACCTGCTGGGGGTCCTCCTCGGCTGTGACATACTCCACCACTGTCCCACCAGTGTCGACCAGCACCACTGAGGTCATGACTCATGCTCCTCAGGGATCAGCAGTCACAGCCAGTGATTCACCACAGCACCTCCATCTGGTGGCCTCCACCAGCTTGATGAACAAAAAGCCCTGGAGAGAGGATGCATTTGGTGAACAAAACTTTAAAACACTGAAGTCTGTGATGCAGCAACAGAATAAGACCAGATTTAAACAAAATGAGTTTGATGATGACAGAAGTCTGCCTATTTCCCATGTGCCAGCATTCATTCATTGCAGCCCTGTACGATGAATGAATGAATGCCTATCACCTGCAGAGTTGTTTAGATGACTGTGACTGAACATTTTCCCCTGGGGATCCTTGAAACAAATAGCCTGACATTTAAAAAATATGGTCATTTGCTTTCTTGCCAATGTTTAGGGAGCTTTAGAGGTGCTGGTAGGTAGATTTTGTTACCAGGATAAATATTTCCCCCTGTTCCCAGTCTTTATGCTAGGCTAAGCTAACTGGCTTGATATTCACTGTACCAACGTGAAATACGCACATTTGCTTTCCTCAAATTTCCCAAATTGTCAAGCTTTTCAAAACTATTGTGTAAGTATGGTAGCTGGTAAATGGACTACTTAAATAGCGCTTTTCTCAAGTGTCAACCTCTCAAAGTGCTTTTACAACACAAGTCTGCATTCACACTTTCATACACATTCAGATGATGGCGAGACCACCTGCACGTTATAAGCCTTTAACCATTCACACACTCTCACGCACAGACGGCACAGCAACGGGGCAATTTGGGATTCAGTATCTGAGCCACAGCCGCCCCTTGAGTAAAAAAATAAAAATAAAGTTTTGATGTAGCATTGGCATATTTTGACTGCTCAAAGACCTCAATGACTTTTTTCTAAAATAAAAATCACCTGAAATACAACTACACCTTCCATCTGCCCAAACTGTAGATCAAGACCTCATTAAAGGCCGAGATCTCTTTTATCTTAGAGGAAGTGGCTGTCCGCTATTACAGGAAGAAAGGCACTGACAGGAAGCCAAGTCAGTCCCCCAAACACAGTGTCCAGTGAACGATCTAGGCAGGGCAGACAGGAGCGCCACAGGGGCTTTAGTTCCCGTCCTGTGGTGCTCTGTGGGGTGAAAATAGGACGTAACAGAAAGAGACTGCAGGCGCATGCAGAGACAGACAGACAGACACAAGCCTACTCTTACTTTACTCACTTTTTAAAGGCCTGACTCGGACACTGACCTGCTGGGGTTTGATGCCTGGTGATTTCAAAGCAGAATGAATAATTTTCTTTTTTTCCTGTGATTGTTACATTTCCGGACATCAACCTTTGGGTTGTATCCCCCCACCCATTAACAGCCTGGAGAAGGTCAGGGTAGGATGTTATAAAATACAGCGACCAGGTGCCAGATCATGAGCACGCATCCAAGAGGAGCAACTGAGCGGGTCGGGCCGTGCTGTGTTTACAAACCGCGTGTTGTGTTGTCTCGTTAGGTTGCTGCTTTTGTCTGTATGCAAGTTCGAAATAAAAGAGGGAAATAATCACGTGAGATAAAGTATTGTACAGTATGGTTATTTTAAAACCATTTATTATTTAAAGTACTATACTGTCATATATACCATTACTGTGAAACAAAATTATATATAACATGATAGAAGATGTTGGCTATACCATGTGTTTTTTTTGGCCTTTCCAAAAATACAAACATGTCTCAAACATATAGAATGCTACAAACATTAGCATGTCCCGTTAAGTACCTTAGAGCAGTAGCAATCAGTAAGCAATTCATACTACATTATTTTGTAGGTTATAGATTATGATATAAAAAGGCAGGTTCAGATTAGCACCGGCAGTGTGGGAGCCGATCCTTGATGCCACATCAGAGTTTATTGGCTCTGTCCTTCTCTTTAATGGATTTGGGGAAGTCAACACTCCAGCAACCCCGTCCAAACTTGGTATGTGAAAAAACATTACACTTAGAGGTCCTAGCTTTTTTGTGTTAAAAGTGAAACTGTTTGAAAAGACAAACTCTAAGCATACATCTAACCTGTTCTCAGACAGCAGGAAAATGAAAAAGTCAGCTGAAGACAACCTTTTTAATAATCCACTTATGGCCCTAACATTAGCTCAATTAGTGAGCTACAAATGATAAAATCTACTCACAACAGTTGTCATTTCAGCCAACAAAAATCAACACTTCCTAACCAGAAATAAGAAGCGTGCTTTTGTCTATCTCTGTCAGAAATCAAGCACTCTTTATTTTGAATATTACTAAGAATTTCAATTGTAATTCTGCCAGAAAAAACTGCATCTGTGAGCAGAAAGCTAAACAGATAAAGCAACAGTAACTAGGGGAGCGTGGCTTAGCCCGCATCATGCTGCAATTGATCAGATGACGAAGCAGACAGAGCCTGATATGCTCACTGGAGGCTCTCTTTGTTCAATCTACTGCCATCTTTTTCAATGTGGACAATCTAATGCAACACCATGAATGAGGAGACCAGAAAGTGTGCATCATTATTCCTATCTGTTCCTCACATCTCTGTCCTCCCTCTGAGGGCAGGCTTTAACCCCGGCCTCAAGTGTGGACATTCAAAACAGCTCTTCTGCCTTGAGATGTGCTTGAACATTATTTGGCATGACATGTTAATTTTCAGAGTAAACAGAAGGAACTGTATTCCTCACAGCACATCTGTATACAGATCTTATACAGAGCCCACCCTCTGCTTAAAGATAATCCTGCGCAAAATTCTTCTAATTCTTCTGTCCACACAAAGACAAGGACTAGAAATAACTCTTTCGCATGGCGACTATAATTCTTCCAAATTTTTCAGCGCAAAATGTAATAACACATTTCAAAATGGCCAGAACACAATGTAAATCCAATTCATGCATGATCCTGAGCACTTTTCATTTTGTACAAACCGACTGACCACACGTCCTCCACCCTGGTGTGCACGACGACCTGCTCAGTTACTCTTACTGCTGTATAATGGATGAACCATGCTGGTGTTTCTTGAGCTACTGAGGCCAACATGATATCATCTAAGATGGAGAAATCCTCTATTCAATTATTCAGTAGCATACAGCAGACACTCATCTACAGAGCTGTATGTCTCTGAGGGGCTGGGTTAATTCAGATTTGCAGTGTGCACGCAGGGTTATTGTTGAACATGTGACACATCCCCAGGTCTCACAGAAGGGCATGTAACTAGCATGTGCTGCTCATGAGCCCCATGACATCAGGGCAGTGAGAATCAGCTCCCTCCCATCTCCACTTCTTCTCAGCCTCCCATTCTACGTTGAATATTTAAAACCTGTTGCGCCTGTTGTTTCCTGCATTTTGCTCTCTGGCACAGTAACAGCCTAACCAAAGAAAGGTGTGTACAAGCGTTGCACTATGCGCTGTTATTTTGCTGTTAACTGACAGAGGTTATTATGCAAGAGATGGAAATTGAGACACACTGGGCTTTTGTAATTTATCAAACCCATCTAAGTCCTTTCATCAGAAAGTCAATCAGAAAAATACTGAGTGAAAGGGAGGCTCAAAGTGCAGAGTCCTGCGTGTGGTGCCTGTATGTTTTCACTCAGTCAACAGCATGATCGAGCACTAAAATGACACCATATGTCTGCGTGGATCAGCCTGACCAATAATCTCTCTTTAATGCTGTTCCTTTCATTTTCTCACCTCTCTATCCTGTCTCTATTTCCACCTACTAAAATATTGAAAACATCCCTCTGAGTTAATGTAATGCAAATACACACACAAAGACGCACATAAAGCAAATACACACAAGGTCTGTTAGGAGTCGAGGCTCTCAAGCAGCGACTCAAACAAGTATTACTGGACCTACTGGATGGCTGCGAACACGTGGCTGCCTCTCAGCTCAAACATAAATGACTAAAGAGGTCGCATTGTTACAAATTTAACAAACTGTTTCATTCACAAACTATCATCAGATACCTGTCACATTACAAGCACAGGAATTAACTGTTCCGAAGGTTAACAGCAGTCAGTGTGACCTTTTCACTCCTTACAGTTAGCGACTAGTCATGTTGGTATTCCAGGAATTGAAAATATTTCTGCTGTAATGAAAGTCATTCTGGATAAGAGCTGGAGCTACGTGTCTCACCGTAAATGCATCAAATCCAGATCACTTTTAACTTTCGATTACCAGGGTGAGAGCACACGAGTAGCGCCATCCTCATACAAATGTTTTTCCACTTCAGTGACTCAGTAGCAGTCGCGAGACTTCACAAGATACAGCAGAGTCATCCTGACAGTTTTCACCACGACACACTCACAGTGAAAGAAAAAAGTCCAAACTTGCCTTGCCACAGAAAAGTTGATGAGATTCAAAGCGCAGGCCTGCATTTTTACTTGGCTACTGCTTAAAAATCCACAAATGACGAGGAGGAGAACGGACAAAAGAGGCTGGTGCTGTCTTGCCTCAGCAGGGGCGATCAACAGGACGTTTTGTGTATCTTTCTCGCTCACACGCCTCTTCTCTGTCTGACATCCATCCATGCGGCCGTCTCCTCCTCTCCCTCTGCCTGCATGCACACTGTCTGCCTGTTCCCTGGCTGGAAGGAACCTCTCAGAGCACTCAGCACTTCTCAGACCCTGCCCTGAGCTAAGATCACATGACAAGGGTGGAACACACACGCGCACGCACGCACACACACACACAGTCACATGATCTTTCAACAACAGAGCTTTTGTTCCAAGTAACTGGAGCTGTTGGTAAAGAAAGATACAACGCCCTGCCTTGTGCCCTGCCCTCTACCAACACACACGCGCGTACACACGCACACAGATGACACAACCAGAAAGTACATGGCAAGTATGACCTCAGGATTGACTTGACATCCACCCATACACTTACACACACGCACACACATGCAAGTTCCAGTGTAACTCAGTTGCTACAATGATATATAGTCATGAAGTTGGGTTATAAATTCTCTGCAGTGTCACATTTAATCTCCTGTTATTCAGTGATTAGAAAAGTAGGCCTTGTTTGAGTTAACATTTTTGGGTCATACTTTCCCTTTGTTTAATTTACATTCATGGTGTATTAGCATCAGCTGTCCAAACATGCCTGAAACATTCACAGCTCGTTCTAAAATGCAAATGTCAGTCTTGCTCAATATCTCAACACTGACATACAAACAAAATCTAATTAAATCAATTACACTCTTTCATAAGAAACAATATTAAATGTTCTACATCTTTAGCTTTGGTTCTTCAAGAGACATTCAAGAAGCTACAAATGAAACACAAAATGTGCAAGTTTGGCAAAATGAGCCTTTTACATTACACTTAAGTCTGAAACCAGCAGTAAATGAATCAACTATCAACACAATTATCAACACAAACACAGGCTGTATGCATTAACAATGCTTAGTGGTGATCATATAGTGGTATTTGGCATAATGGGACCAACTGTTGTTGTATATTTTGGTCTTTCACTTCTAACATTAGGCGCATGTGGCATTCAAAAATCCTAAGATATGCTGTGAGCGTACTTTTTGTGAATGCTGTAAGGCTTAAGGAACGTGATTATTACAGAGCTAATCATATTTGATATAACACTATGAAGGAGTTCCTGTGGAAATCAGCTGAGGGCAGCCCTGGATCCACAAATAGAGACAAGAAACATGAAAATGGCCATAATTAGTTATTTACAGAAAGTGACAATAAAAAAATAATGATGTCACCCTCAACCTCCCAATGATTGCATCCCCTTCTGCTCAACTCTGCACCCCCCATCACTCATCCCTCTCTGTGGCACCAGTGCTTGCCCACAGCGTTTGTATCTGGACCGTCTCGACAGGCCTCTCATGATTTGGACCCATTACAGAACGGTCAGGCACACCCGAGGCCGTCCACTGAAAACCTTCAGACAACACTTCAGTGTTAGCTTAGACTGCAGGATACACCGGCTGAGCA
This sequence comes from Chaetodon trifascialis, assembly GCF_039877785.1. Lineage (NCBI taxonomy): Eukaryota > Metazoa > Chordata > Actinopteri > Chaetodontiformes > Chaetodontidae > Chaetodon > Chaetodon trifascialis. Next base: position 24,463,698 of record NC_092057.1, on the reverse strand, counting down.
AAAGGCAGGCTAGTCAATCATTTATGGTCCAGCACAAAGCACACACACTTCAGTACAGCTCACACTGGAGGCAGCAGGTCCTTAACACCACTTCACCACACACACAATCAAAGCTGCAAATACCAGCAGCCATTAAACCATACCGCAGACCACGAACGTACAAGAGAATACCGTTCACAGCAGGAAATTAGATGATGCTAATTTGTATTTTAAGTCTTCAAAAATAGGCACAGAGGGAGGTGGCGGTGCAGAAGAAATTATAAGAGAAAACTATTGAATGTTTTCTCATCCATCAAACACAAATTGGAAATGTAATTGTTTTACACTGATAATTACATGATTAGCTGGCTGACAGAACATTAATTGAAAATCTAATTATAGGCACCCATTCATCTTGTATCTGTTTAAACGTCCCAAATGCACCATAAAAATATACTAAACATAATTTTTTATCATTGAATAACATCTCACTTTCCAGTCGAAAGCAATGGAATGAAAAGCAAATTTAAGACACTTTGACCTCAGTTTGACAGATATTTGTCTTTTTTTTAACATTTAGTTAAGTGTTAATGTTGTAGTGTTGGGAGGAAAGCGGATCTGTATCTATTCTCATCTACTCACATATTTCAACAAGCAATAAGAAAATATAAGCAGCTTCTACCAAAGTGTTTCCGTGTTGACAGCATGGTACCAGCATCAGTGGGCTGCTTCCCACCGCCTCATGCTGCATCATGTTTCTGGGTTAAGTGCTATCCTACAAAACCAATATAGTTTCAGTGTGTTGATTGTTCGTGGTCATACATGTGACATGAAAAGCAGTGAGGTTAGTTTCAAAGTTCATGAAGAGTACAAACCCTCACTCATCTCACAGCTGGCTGGGTGTCATTTTCAGTGCTTACAAATGTGAAGTGATCTGATGCGGGACAGTGGGGGCTCACTGTTTGCCTTTATACCTTTGCAAAGCAATGATACTTTAGCTCTTCAGTGCAGCTAACCATGTCCCTGGATTATTAGCCAGCCCCTGGCATCATTTACATATAAAACTAATTAGTTACTTAAATATGCCGAACTGCTCATTAAAGTCTGCGGTGTAAACGCGTCATTTGTGGGAACACGAGCAAACGGAACAGAAACTGAATACTGACATTAACTTAGCTAACGTTAGCAAGCTAAGTTAGCACTGTGACAAAAACAAGCAGAGAGAAGCAACAAAACAAACCATGTGGCTAATGCTGGCTAATGTCAGCTCACTTACCGAGGAACTGCTCACTTCGCTCTGCTGGAGACCAACTTAAATGACCGGCAGGAACTTGACGTTAGCTGTCTGTCTGATGAGAGTTTGTTCTGTGTGTGTGTGCGCGTGTGTGTATGTGTGTGTGTGTGTGTGTGTGTGTGTGTGTGCCATCCAGCCCCCCCCGCCCCCCCGCTCTGATCACGCTGCTGCTGTCGACGTGCTGAAGAGTCGCGCGGCTCACGGTAACGCGAGCTAGCCCAACGTTAACGTTAGCGGTTTGTATTGACGATGAGGAGCGCTGGAGCCTGCAGACAGGTGAGGACACACACCTGGGTGGCCTTGGTGTGTCGTGTGGAGCAGTAAATGGTCACAGACGCTGACGGTGGGCAGCACAGACAGCTCCTGGGCTAATGGAGACTGTCTGTTGTGAGTTTGACTCTCCGCTTGTTCAGGAAAATAACCGTGGTGACGTCACTCCGCACAGTAAACAAACAGAGCTCAACAGGGTAAACTCATCCATTTCACTTTGATTTGTTTATCAGCAACTTTTATTTTCTTAATTTCCTGCCAGAACCAGCGGGTCAAAAACCTTTTAGTACGAATTAATGATCTTGCTTCTCTTTGAAGATAGGGAACAGATGCGACCGTCAGAGCCGGAGGGTCGCAGTTTTCCCCCAAAACTTCAAAACCGCTAATAAAAACAAGCTTAGACAGATGCTAAAGTAATAGTTATCTGTCTCCACCAAGCGGTCAGTGTGCTGCCAGTCACAGTGCATTACCATGTTGATTAATGAAACACAAGAGCAAAGCTGAGTGTTTATACATCACTTTATTTAAAGTGTCTATGTGAACACATTAGCATGACAACAGAGACATCATTAATGACATATAAAGTGACATATTAACTATTTAAATATATTAATATAATATATAGCTAATGTATGATCATTTCTGCAGTGCATCCACAAATATATTTAAAACAAAGCATACATCTACAACTCTGGAGGAATGTTTCTGGTGAACATAATCATCTCAGGGAAAGGGCGCAAATCAGTTTATATTAGTTTATATTAGAACAATATATAATGTATCAATCTGTTGTTGTTGAGGGTCAAATATAGACAACAATAACACTAAATAAAAGAAAATAGACCAACATATGGCAACATATATCAGCATCAAAAAGATGATATCAGCATTGGTGCATTATTTTTCTCTGGTATGTAATGAATAATGAATACATCACTTTCAAATTAGCAGCTCAGTAAAAGTGTAACAGCCTTTAAACACTTAAATACCTCAAGAGAGTCATGTCTGTACCTGCATTTGTACTGAATGCATGTCTGCACGCTAAGATGTCAGCTGATACAGTGAGAAAATGATGTGCTGTAATCGGCTTGAGGAAAACATGGAGGCGCAACTCCACTTACAAATCTTGGTAGAGTTTGTAGAAAGTGGCAATATCTATGAAAAGCAGTCTATCACTAGATTACTGTGACACTGAATCACGCCCACTGCCCACTAACACACCTTTTTAAGAAACTTCTGTTCAATTCAACTGGTCATGAAAAGCTTTGCACCAGTGGCACCTACAGGACAAGAGTCATAATGGGAATCAATTCACAAACTGCTAACAAACATTGATCAGGAACAGAAAGAGAACATTAAAAAAAAAAAAGCTCTGTGATTTGATTTCAGAACAGTCACATCAGCTAGTGAAGCCTGTGGCTTGTTCTCCTCGTGTTGTTTCCATCGGTCGTCCTGGCCTGGTTGACAGATGAGCGAGTGTTGTGGAAGGCACACTGTCATGTCATGACTGGGCTGTCACCACCGCCATAGTCTCTGTGGCTGCAACAAACAAGCACAACACTAGTTAGTATGGTAAACATGCATGAGTTTACATGGGACTTTTAATGTTACTCATCCTATAGTTTTAATAAGTAGAATGGACATATTAAGCAGGATCTAAATCAAAGAAAGTACAAAGAAAAGTGTAGTAGCAGCGTAAACCAGTCACATCTCGCATCTCAAATGCTGAGACTGATGCCTATCCTGATGATGTCCATTCTACTGTCTCTAGTTCTACACAGACAGCAGTGTTATAGCTGTGCTGCTTTTAGCTGTTTACCTTCTTAACTGTACTATTACATCACTGAGCAGCTTTTTACAGTCCAGATAGACATCTTTGGCTCTGTGGATATAGGCAGAAATACATCTGGTCAGAGCCAAATACAAGGAAGGTTATATTGCTTTTGTTTTTTTAATGGCAAAATTCAACAGCAGTAAGGTGGTAATTTGGCCACTTTGTGTTTGGGATTTATTGAATCTAGAAATCTAGCAGCAATAGGATAAGATAATTTATCATGAGAAAATGACTTCGTAAGATTCATATGATGTGGACCATGACATGCACACACCGCTCTGCGTGCAAGCAAAAGAATTGTCGTTGGCACAGAGGAACTGGAAATGAAACTACCCACACTGGCGGTGTTTGAATGGTACAATTAAGATGTACAGTATATAGATACTGTAAGTAAAATGCAGTCTGATGCATCAATCAATGGCTTCTCTCTCAACAGACATTTTCATCAGGAGTGTCAGGCCAGCATGCATAGACACTGTCTATGCATGCTGGCCTGACACTCCTGATCCCCGATCTACGTGCTTGCAATTATTATCTTAATGTCATTATCTCAAGATAACAAAACCTTTTACCATTAAACCATTAAAAAATAATTGCAAGCACAGCCACTCCCAGCTTCTGTACTGTGCCACTGAAAGATACAGGTCTTTGCTGTATGTTATCATGGAGGTTTAAACCCAGCTCACAACAAAGGAAACAGGCCGAAAGTCAACCTAAGAAACTGTCCCCCTCCATACTGATTCTATGAGAGGCAGCCACTGGGTCCTGTAAACTCTAAAATGTTTACTGAAGATTAAGTTCTGTGTGTTTTTTTAGCTGACAGTGTCTGTAAGCCTTTTATATTGAAACACATTAATCTATGTCCACTGTTCACTCACAGAAAAGCACGACTGGAGCTAATAATATTAAAAATGGCTTAGTTCCATTCAAGTTTATCATTAAGCCGTGTCAGCATGTACCCTGACACCGGCACACCTTAATAATGAAGTAATGATTGGTATTAGTTGTACATATGTTTAACAAGTCACAAAGAGTTACTGTGCTGCCATCTAGCGTCTGAAAGTTTCACTGTGTCCACATGAAGGTTTGTGATGTCTGACAATGTTGTCTTTCAGCTATGAGGACAACATTTCTCACCCTACTCTACTTACCTTAACTGTCTTTTCAGTCGTCCAACAGATGGACACAAGCCGAAGCTTGGGGTGTAATTAATCTTTAAGTCTTAAAACTGTTTTAAACATACATTATGTGCATTTGCGATGCAGATAATGAACATAATACATAGGGACAGTACGCAAATTATCAGAAAGGAGTTGTGCAGAAAAGGAGGAGAGGATTTTAGCTGTCTGCAGAAGGGAGCATATTTTTCTTCTACTTGTTTTCTTATTCCATATTTCTATCTTATTTCAGCCTTGGGGTCCTGCTTTTGAAAAGTAAAACATAAAGTTCTCATATATTTTACTGCTATTTCCTTTGAATTTAACAGATCAACAACTGTAGCTTGTATCATGTAGCATAAATAATAGATAATGTTAAAGTAGTTATGGGGGGTTCAGAAACCTCTTGAAGTATGTTCTTACTTTGTCCTTCCACCAGTGACACTGCCTCCTTGGCCTCATGTGTTATATCCAGGGTCCCCTCACTGGCCAAAGCAACAGGTGGCGCCACCTCCTCGGCTGCTGATGGAGCAGAGTGGCAGGAGTGGCAGTGCTTAGCCTCATGTACGGGAGCCTCTGATGTAGATTCTGGCTCGGCAGCTGAGAGGACCTCCAGGTCTGACCCAGAGGCTGCTGCCAGCTGAATCGTGTCCACAACTGCTGCAGCTTCAACTGTCTCCTCTGCTGAAGCTTCGGCTGCTGCCTCCTCCACTGATGCCTCGGCAGCAGGTTCTGCCTCAGAAGGGATGGTGGCCTCCTCAGCTGGTGGAGCGTCTTCAGGCGAGGCCTCTGTAGTGGAGACAGCCTCCTCTGGAGCAGCTCCCTGATCTTCAGCCTCAACTTCACCCACTTCCTCTACCGTCTGCGCTGAAGTTGTAGGTTCCTCAGGAGGAACCGTTTCCTCCTCCTCTTCCTCCTCCTCTGTTGCTGTTCCTGGAGCAGATGTCTCCTCTTCAGCAGCTGGAGCATCTGCATCTTCTGCATCAGCGCCAGCCTCTGCAGACTTCAGCACCTCCTCGTTCACCACAACAGCTGCCTCTTCTGCTGCCTCCTCACCTAACACCTCTGCACTCGCTTCCAGGACTTCTGGCTCTACCACCTCCAGAGTGGAGTCCAAAACCTTTCCATCTTCCTCTACTTTCCGGACAGCTTTCACCAGACTCGTCTCACCAACAGAAGCTGCTGCAATCTCAACTGTAGAGCCAGCCAAGATCTTCACAGCTGTGAGCAGATCTGGCATAGATTCTGGGGGACAGAAGGACAGGAAGTTGTGGCTGAGAGAGATTTGAAATATTGTACAGAATACAAGTTCACACAATTCAACAGAGGTATAAATGAGCTTCATGTGCAGTAAAATCCTCAATTTGAAGCCTGGTACCATATGAAGCATGAATTCTGTATTTTTCGTTGCACCACACTGTAGGATATTTTATCTTTGGAACAATTCAATCGTTTGATTCATTCAGAAAGACGGATACGCTGCAGCAATTTTGATAAATGATCAATAAATTGAAGTTACACAAAAATATCAAATATTTATGGATTTTCTCATCATTTCAGCTGTTAGGATACAAGAATTTGTTTCTTTTCTGTTTGAAATCATTGGGTTTTGTACTGTTAGAAATAGAATGAGACATTTGAAGGCATCCCATTGGGCTCTGGAAAATTTCATGCTCATCGAACAAATAATTGCCAGATCAACCAATAATAAAAATAATTCATTGTAGCCCTTGTGAATTCCCTCACCTTACTCTGAACAACATGAGCAGTCCTTCAGAAACGCCAGGCTTAATTCTGGTATCGTGGTTTGCTGTACTGTTTTGTATAAATTGCACTTACCTTGAGCTGGTGTCTATCACTGGATGGTCTACAGTCACCAGAGGTTCAGGAAATACTCTACAGGAGACTACCTGTTCACCAGTTCATGCTCCTGCTGCTGTAACCTTTTGAGAAACACGGCACCTGAAAAAGTAGTTAGCTTCTTAGGGTAAAGCCTTAAGTCTCATTTTTTAGACGATGGAGACAGATAAACCCTAGATGGACGTTTTTAAAAAGCATTCCCACATTCAAGGTCGTTCGCATCATTTTTAAGCATGTTGTTAGATAGTAAACGTTCCTGGGCTGCCACCAACAGTGTCCCATTAGCCTGTCTGTCACCCCATGCTGGTGAGCCACCAGGACACCCTGAAACAAGTACTGTAATCTAGGATTAGTCTGTCTGAGACTGCATTAAACTGTACCTGCCACTCCAAATAAAAGGCTAATCTGTGGTTTCAAACAATCAATCAAATCTGGGGTAAACTTTTCAAAGAAAAAAAAAGTTAATGCTGCAGTTCAACTAGTTGAGTAGGACCTGCCACATCCTTCTGATAGTTTCTTATACAGTACTGCCTGCGCCTCCTTACTACCAATTGCATAATATAACTGTTCCTGCTGATCGTTATTTACAGACACCCAGGTGAGGGTAGGTTGGTCCACTGACCTTGTGTTTCATGCTGCACACACAAAACCATTCTGTGATTGATCATGGATTAGTTATAGTGTATCTCACCAGATCTATGCAAGAGTGGTCACATGCTCAACAAGTAACACCCTGGAACACAGTGTTGAGGGCAAACATGTACATGGTTGTCTTTCAATCTTCACCTTGAATGCACAGGAGCATGAACATGGCACAGAGGTTCTTCAGGAAAGGGAGCATTTCTACAGGAAATGGCTGTTTCTACACCTACAATACAGTTATTACAATATTTACTGCATGTCGCCTTCTACGTTCAAAGTGACAAGCAGCGATGAGTCGCTGAATAAAGTCTAGCCTCAGATAGGAGATACTTCTTCTGAACCAGTTATTTTACAACCTGCAGAATTTGATAAATGCAAACTAAAAAAAAAAAAAAGAAAAATTCAATCACACAATCAACCTTAGAGTAGTGTTAACAATGCAATAAACAGAAAAAGAAACGCTGTCTTCATATCAATCCAGTGAGGTTTTATTCTTTGAACATTTAACTGTATTAATCAGAATGACAACTTGCTTTAAGAGGTGAATGAATTTTCTGGAGTGTTCCCTCAAACATTAAAGTTTCACATTTAAAGAGTAAAGACACAGCAGACATGAATTTAACACTAGAAAAAACAGTCTTGCACATGGCTGGTATACTGAAATGAAGGGTCACTTAGACACAGTGGCTGCAGGCTGCTGTAGATGCAGGCAGAGAGGTTGTAGTAATGTCAATGAAAGTATTTGAATGTGCAACGGAGAAAGAGTGTAAGTAAAACAAACAAAAAAAAAATCAAAGAAGTGAAGCACATTTTCAATGTTGCCTCAGTCTGAGAGGAAATGTGCAAAAATTATGTTAGAGCTGCAGCCAAGAAAAAAAGGAGCAAACTGGTTTTTGGTCAAACTTCACATTGATGCATTGTATGTTTTTGTATTTGCTCAGGTCATAAGAATTTGTATAGAAACTGAATTTTCCACACTGAATCTAAACAGACAGCCTAGTGCCAATTGTTCAAATGTTCTGGGTCTGAAGGTTGGGGTGAGGTAAGGGAAGGAAGGCACCTGAAAACTGGACTGATGAACCCCTAACTGGTATTCATTAACCAACTGGAAGTGAAGACTAACCTGCCCCCTCATTTATTAAAATAGGGGTTCATAAGTCCTTTTTTCCTAATCCCAGAGAGGTGGGACACAGCCCTCCTTTCTGGGAGAAATATGGAGGCATCACAGCTTTATGCAGCCATCTCTGCAGGAGGGGCAGCCTCAGCCTCAGAGGCTGCAGAGCCAGTGTCTGCCTCACTGGGGGGAGCAGGAGGGACTTCATCTACTGCTGCCGTACCAGCGCTCTCAGCTACAGGGGCCTCCGCTGGCGTCTCCTCCACGGCTGCAACTTCCACAGCAACCGCAGTGGCTTCAGGAACCGCCTCTACAGCTACGGGTGGAGCAGCCTCTTCTTCGACTGCTGGCTCAGCTGCAGCCTCAGCAACGACCACTTCAGAGGCCACGGCGGCTTCTTCTGCAGCCTCTGCGACAGGTTCGGCAGCGGTCTCTGCTACTGGTTCTGCAAGAGCAGGGACAGACTCCACGACGACTTCAGTGGCCGGTGCCGCCTCCTCCACTGGGGCAGGTTCAGCTTCGGGAGCTGCCACCTCCGGTGCTGCTGCTTCTGGTGCTACAGTTCAAGAGGATAGGGATAGAAATGAATAGCCCCAACCTTTCTTGACTGGTTTCTTCTTTATTAATCGTTATGTACATCAGAAAAATCCAAACCAAAATTCATCTGAAGAATTAGCTAGTTCATTGTACCTTAGATTGTGAGTGTTAAAACATGGAAATAATAATAATATAATAACAGTTATCAGTTTTGAAGTATTTGACTGGTCAACAGCTAATGTGGGGTTGAGGGTCCAGGGCTTGCGTCTTTAAAGGTCTAAAAAAGGTAAAGCAGTATAAGGTAAGCTTCACAGAATATCTCATTGCAGTTGAAATGAGATAATCTGATAATTTGAAATGAGTAAACACTTGCAAAATCAAGATGGGAAACATGTTTTCATGTTTTTTAAATGCTGACAGAAGCCTGCGGGGTTCTTTTGTGCATTGGATTCTAATCAAGCACAGAAGAATACAAAGGTTGTGGGTTCAAGTCCCACAGCGGTTGGCTTTTGAAAGGACTGTTCAACAGTCAACACTTAGACATGAACTAAGTCCATGTGTGTCAGGAAGAGATGGATTTGCTCAGTTTTCACTGTCAGGTCTGATCCTTAGATAAATATACTGCCAAGATTAGTTTTCATCCAATTTTCAGAGTGACTGTTTTCATCACAAGTAGCCAAACAAATCAAACAATCCACACGGTTGTTATACTGTGCAGCTCAAGGGCACTAAATCTGCAATGTTATGATACTGAGTGATGTATACTCAGATTACCATGTGAGGACAATATGATCCTTGATCACAATCACTATGTGCATCATGATGCTTCTATGACCACTTCCTGGAAATGTTTGCTTGATTACATAATGCAATGACTCGCCAGTTTAAAGCCAAAGCAGTACAATGTCCAGCGCTGTAGGGAGCAGAGCTTTATGCTCCATTTGTGGCCGAAACAACACTTCCAGGCAGAATGTACACTGAACCAGTGGCAGCTGCGGCTCATCCCAATTACTCTGGGCGCAGAGCCATGATGTCTCCGGGCTCAAACTGGCTGAGTAGACAAATAATTTCCAGACAGAAACCAAAACAGACAGGCAAGATAAAGCTATTGAGAGTGATCATTCCACCATGTTTATTTGGGTGGTGAAGCTAGAACCAACTCACAACTACAGCAAGACCTTCCCATTTCTCAGAACCAGAACCATAAGGTCCAGTTAATCTAAATCTGATCTTATTCAATTTAACAGTGCATTAGAAAATTAAGCAAATTAAGGTCCCAAATCAAGGTCACATACTTATCTATAACTTGCCAAATTAAAACCTGCCTATCTTAGTGGGTGACAGATTCTAAAATATATAAGAAAAAAGATTGAGTGAACTGTGTGATCTGAGAAAAAGTAATGTGATCAATTTTTCATGAAATGCCTCAACAAAACAGCTAAATATTCTTGTGTAGAGGTGATCAAACTGGTTGTTTAAGGTTTGATATTTTCCACATTGCCTAGCTTTATCTGAAAAAAAGATACAGAAAGCCAGAAAATGACTGGAATTTTGATTTTTTCCTCAACGTTAATTGGATAGACTGCCAGGGTGACATTTTGGACAGACACTCCTGGTCCCCAGGAGATGAACTGTAAAAGCTTTAGTCAATATTTTAAAATATTAGCAAATGTTAGTATGCCAATATGCACATTAAGATGGTGAATGTGGTCAACATAACACCTGCTAAACATCAGCAAGTTAGTGATGTTATAGTGAGCATGTTAGCACATGCTCGACACAAACCGTGCCCACACACCCTCACAAAACAGCTAGCATGGCTGTAGACTTGGGGCACAAACATGGTCCATGCAAATACGTGAGACACGATTTCAGCAGAAAAATCTTAACACAGACTGCAGTCTGAGTGCTGCCACTAGGGCCCCTATAGCATGATGCAACAAGAGAAAGCTGACACCTTCTGTTTGGGCTCACTTCCACTCAAAACAAACATATCATCATATATTAAGGATGTTTATGAAACTTTGTCACCTTTCATACATGAATGTAATTGAAAACGTGTATTCTGTGTGATTCGCTCTACATTGCCCCCATGACGACTGAGGCATGTTAACTCCAATTCAATTCAAACTTTATTTATAAAGCACTTTAAAAACAACATCGTTGGCCAAAGTGCTGTACACACATAAAAGCAAATTAAAGGGCAATAAAAGAGATAAGATAAAATCAATTTAAAAAATAAAATCAATCAAAAAAGAAAAAAAACTATAGAAAACAAAAAGCCAACATCTCACACTGAGTTAAAAGCCAAAGAGAAGAAATGCGTTTTAAAAGGGGATTTAAAAACTGAAAGTGAGTCTGCCTGCCTAATCTTCATTTTAAAATCAATCCGAAAACAGACAGGGAGCCAGTGAATGGAAGCTAAAATAGGAGTGATGTGCTCTTGTTGTTTGGCTCCAGTTAAAAGCCGAGCAGCAGCATTTTGCACCAGCTGCAGACGGGACAGCAGTGTCTGACTCAGCCCAACATAAAGTGCATTGCAGTAGTCTAAACGAGTTGTGATAAAGGCATGGATTAAAATCTCAAAATGATGTCTGGAGAGAAATGGCTTGACCTTGGATAGCTGTCTCAACTGATAAAAACTGGACTTGACCATGTTCACCCACATCTGTGCTGGCTCGGCCAGCCATTGCCATGTGCGCTCATCTACTTTTGGGCTTTCTGTAGTATCACTTGGAAACACAGCCACACAATTTGTGTCATCTTGTACTGAAGGCCTGTGCAGGATATACAGGCTGCATGAAGCTGTGCTCAGGAGGCTGAGTGTGGATTGTGTGCCAGCAACTGACCCTTTGCTGTGGAGCCCATGTTGGCGAGTCTGTCCTCATAGCGCTCACTATCACCATTGACTGTCTTGTAGGCCTGAGAGAAAGAGGGCAGATATGCATTCATGCAGTACATTCCAGCACACATCAAATGATAACAGTAGAAAACGGTAACAGTGTTACAAAATTCCACCTTACTGTGGCATTTTGTCTAGCATGAACAAACAGCTGATACACGCTTGTGCTTTGCCAAGAGTCTGACAGTACACAGAAACAACTGCCCAGACAATAGCTGTGTGGGGCGAGCACACAGAGCCTTCTATGTCCCGTCCACTGTCTGCACTGTGGTGATGTCTGCTACACAGACCAGTCTGTCCTGAGACTGCATGTTTTCACCAGCTAAGAGACTCCATTGTAAAGATACAGAGGGATGATTGGAAGTAATCAGTGCAACAAGAAAGTCAAGATCTTCCTTAATTTCTATATTTACATTGTGTTTAGAAACAGTAACCCACAAAACTGAAGGTGAACCTGGAATGGAGAAATCTCAGATACTCACATAGACGACGGCAGCAGTGAGGCCTCCTCCACAGAGAACAAAGTATGTCATGTTGGAGGAGCCTCCAGGAACGCCAAAGGCCATGTGTCGCACTGGAGCTGCTGAGAGACACAGGAGGGCAGAGTGCCAGGGTTAGTTTGGAAACTTGATGGGAAGCTGACCTTCAGCAAACACATTTTCATTTATCAAAACAGAAATTGGGAATCTATTGTAAATGATTGATTGGACTAGGATGACTCATTATTTGCACATTCAACTATAGACTGAACACTCGTAGAACATGTGCTTTGTGTTATGAAATCCAAAATTAGCATGAATAAAAAGTCAAAAATCAGAGAGAAAGTTCTGTATACGCCTGGTAATTTGTGGGCTTTTTATTCAGGAAACTGTCCCATTAGAAGTACAACTTGGCCCAAAGACCAGTGCATTCTGACAGCGTCAACAGGTCTTCATCCCTTAATCCAGTTACACAATACAACCCTGGTCATTTGTAGCAGAGGAGATGGAAAGACTTAGCAGCAGCAGCCAAGCTAAACACAGAATTGTCCCTTAAATTAAATCCCCAGCACACAAACACTGAAACACTTCCTGCTTGATCATCTTAGATTTGCATCAGCAACTTCAAAATGATCTGCTCTGAATTCATCTGAACTAGTCTCTGAACACATATCGGGATCTGTCAGACGCTTCTTAACAGGCTGGCATTGGTGTTGTTGTGGATAGGTGAGCATGGCTGACGGCAGCCTGCGCGCCATGTGAAAAGATTTGCTGGTGTTTAAAGGATTGCCAGTGGTGCATGCAAAGGAGGCCATAAATAAAACCACCCTGCATCCCAAACACAGCCTCATTCTAATCTCTTCCTACCCAGACCACACACACACACACACACACACACACACACACACACACACACACACACACACACACACACACACACACACACACACACACACACACACACACACACACACACACACACACACACACACACACACACACACACACACACACACACACACACACACACACACACACACACACACACACACACACACACACACACACACACACCAAAGTGTGTACATGCAGTTACAGTACATATGATATCTTTGGCATAATTTAAACTGGGTGCGCACACAAGGTTTACTCAGCAAGCTGAGTCTGAAGCAGTGAAAGAACACAATGTACAGCATGCACCGGCCCCCTGTCTTCCCCGGGTTTCAGAGTTCAGGCAGATTATAACTGCCACTTTTAGGACATTCTGCATCTTATTGAAAACATGGACGATTATTCACCTGTTTAACCCCTTGCTGATTTACAGTTTTTTTTTTTTTTTTTTTTTTTTAATTAAATGACCAAAAACAAAGCTGACCACTCTGAACCAAAGTCGGCTTGAATGTTTTATTGTCATTTAAAATAAATAAAAATACTACACAAGAGCTTGTGTTACATCAGAGGTCAAAGGTCACAGTCTCCTTGGTTACACATCTCTGAGATGAAGAATTAGGAAAAACTTCATTTCAGTTAGGCCTACAGCAAACTCTAAATTTTTGTCCTCTCAAATTCCAGTTACATCTCCTGAACGCATAAATATTTTATGATTCAAATGGTGGCAGGGAAATAACGTGTCAACATGTTTTAGGGACATCTATTGGGCGAAATGTAATATAATATTGATAGTTAAGTTTTCATTCATTTAAAATAATCATATTTTTGTTACCTTAGAATTAGCTCTTTATTTCTACAGAGAGAGGGCGGAGTCTGCCAAGTTTCTACAGTAGCCCAGACTAGACAAACCAAACATTGGCTCTACAGAGCACCTTTCATGTTTTAGCCACTGTAGCTGAGGGAGGAGACAAGGAGCATTCAGTTGGTTCAATCTGCAACCTCACCGCTTGATGCCGCTAATCCTACAGACTGGACCTTTAAGAGTTATTGCAGGCTAAGTATTTCCTTGTCACACTGAATATCCACGAGGGGGAAAGAAAATCCTTTAATATTTATTTGAGAATAGTTCCAACATTTTGGTCCACACACTTATTTGTTCTCTTGCTGCAACTTTTCATACCCCTTGTTAAATATGTAGCTGGAGCCAGCAGCCAATGAGACGAGCTTGGAAACAAGAGAGAAACAGGCCAGAAAGGACACCCTGACTGTCAAACAGCAACAAAGCCACAAATGAACACATTACATCTGGTTTGTTTAACCTGTACAAAGATACATCTTAGTTTTACAGGACGCTATGCATCAAATCTTTCTTGAGCTGCAGCAGTTACTTCCTGTAGTCTTTGCTGGTTGCACGTCAGCTGCACACAGCCAAGACACAGTCCAGCACATAATGCCCCATAAAACCACAATGTGCCAATTTTACTCTGTTTTACTGATAAAATTAGATAAAATATAAAACGATGATGCAATTTAGAAGTGTTAATCAACTTTTTTTTTTTTTTCTTTCTGATCCGTTCTCCCTGCTTCCAGTCTTTATGCTAAGCTAAGCTACCTGGCTGCTGGGTCATATTTACTGTAGTACCACTAAGTGCCAGCACTCCCCTTATTCACATACTGCCGTGTGTATCAGCCAAAGTCAGCAAATCATTAAACATCACATTCTGAATTTCGACAGTGAATAAATTACACTAGGAGATATTGCTGATGTTCACAACATACATTTATTTAACCAAAGGTGACAGCCATTTCAATGACAGTAGATAAGTGACTTTATATTCTAGGTTTAGTGTGTGGCGCAATGACCAGAAAAGAACAGACATGAACAGTCATGAGATCCTCATATTTCCAGTAAAATCCCTGGAGACTTTCTCCTCCCTCTTCTTTTAGTGTGTCACAAACAAAGCACCTCTGCATCATTGGTTGAACTGTACTGTTGGGCAGGATTTAACTGTCAAAGCTCTGCTGTGTCAGTAATGTGTGTTGGTGAGTACTGGCCCACTTCAGACACCGAGTAAACAGAAAAATCTATGTGTATGAAACCAAAACAGAGCAGACCATACAGCAGTCCTGTTGTGGATGCTTAAGTCCTCCCTCCTCTAATACCCATGACACAGCAGCACTGCACAGGGACAAGGCCAAGTACAGGTTATTTATACAAGTAATCAGTTAATCCCTGCCTGGTTCAAGCCTGTAAAAATGGACACGCATGTCAGGCAACAACAGATAACATGGCTGCTGCGTTGGCAGTGACGGGTGTGCAGAGGTTGGTTGAATGTGTGCTCTCGTACAACTCTGTCAACTACCATCTGCTCACTGAGGCAGGAGGAGTCCAGCCCAGAATGACAGTCACCATTTGCCAGACCGGGCTTCACAGAAAGCTCAGAGGAGGGATCCCTGTCACAGGACAGGCCGGCAGGCAGTAGATATAGAAAAAAAAAGTACAATATTTACAAAGTGTGATGACAAAAATACAGATATGTGTTGTGAAACTTGAGTGAGGAGAATGTGCAGACCTGCAGGACAAGTCTGGCCTTTTCTTTTTTTAAAACAGGAAATTGAAGCAGCAGTTTGCCCTCAGGCTGAATTCCACATGCTCACATCCCAAAGTAGAGGATGATCGAGGCATGGATGCATGAAAAGAGAAAATCTCCTAAAAATACAAGTGATCAAGTCACCTCATGTGCTCACTCTCCAAAGAGGTTAACAAAACAAATGCAACAACAAAATTATTTCCTGCTGATTCTGGTGTAATGATTTAAAGAGCTATTGGTTATAAATCGTATAATTGACTTAAATAGACCTTTTTTCATTTGATTTTCATGCTGTGGAGGGCTGAAACTTCAGTAGCTGATGTCCATATGGTCCAGCTCATTAAAAGCAGACCTGGGACAGCGTGTAACCATGACAAAGAACCGCTTTTAGATCCTTATTTATTTACAAACGCCCTACTATGTTTCTGAGACTTGAATACTTGCATTTAAAAGCAAGTGCGCTTGTTGCAACTTGTTTATGAAACTTAAAATCGAGAGTTTAATCGTGTGAGATGCGCTCTTTCATAACCAATGTGCAAGAACTGCGTGTTCCCAGAGAAGGACACACCTCCTCCTGCCTGAAACACTGCACAACCCACCGATGGATCTCATTCAGAGACTTTCACAAACTGCCATGCAAACAATAAAATGGAAAGAATTTAAGGATGTGCAGAAATATGGCAGAAATTCACTTTTAAAGTCATTTGTATGAGTCAGCACAGTTTGACAAAATGTCTTTTCAGAAAAAGTTAAAATCAGCACTTCAGTTTGAATCCACACGTGCTGGCAAAGGCACCAGACTGTAGTCTTTAACTTGACGACAAATCACGTAAAAACACCCAGAAGTCATGAATTGCCAGCTTAATTTACCGTTTCTGGATGCAGGATTGAAAGCCCTCCGTGCCAGCGGCCCGATTCTCTGCCATGCCCGTCTGCAGAACATCTTCTCTCGGCTCTCAGCAGCAGGTGAAGGAGTGTGTGTCCGTGTGTCAGCAGCAGGCTTTAAAGATGATTGAGGAGGCGCACTCAGCTGCTGCCGATGCTGATTGCAAAGAGGACACCCACTTTCAAAAAAAGATGAGTTCACCGGAGCGCCCCCTAGAGGCCAGCAAGCTCGTGTGAGGCTGTAAAGACGCCGACAGTGTTCGTGTAAAGCGGCCTTTCAGTATTTCTAGTGCTTGCTGGGACTTTTCTTGCGCATATTTTGCAGTTTTTTAGTATGTGACATTTTGAATAATCCACTGGATGAAGTCTCTCCTAAAACGGGATGGGATCATGCTGACTGTGCTGTGACTGTGCAGGGGATCAGACATCTCTCACGCTGGTTTCAAGTGGATTACAGCCCCGTGTGGATGCATGGAAAGAGACAGTGAACTGTGGTTGCATAACAGGCTGCACACTGTCCCAGAGCTATTGTGAGCCTGCACCATGCATGGTCAGACTGGCAGAGGCAAAACTAGATGGACAGATGAGAGAGTGAGTGTTGCTGCTCTTTTTCTGTTCAAGCATGAGGGACTTTCAGAAAGGATGCATTTGTTTATTTGACTGCAGCTGATCCGGAATGCAGTGGCTCTGTCGTCCTCCAGTGGTGAAAGCGGCGTCAGCACACGAACAAGACGTGTCAAACATCACAGATGGGGACGTGAGTTCAGCCCTGTCTGTTAATCTCTGCTCTTATTGTATTTGTGTTGCATATTTGCAGTTTATGAAGACATATTTAAAATATGACTATGTAACTATGTAAACCATCTGGCACGGTTGGTAAAATTTGGGCACAACAAAAAAAAAGAACAAATCTTACAAAGTATGATTCGAGCCTCGAGCTGTTTAAAAGAATCGGGTCATTTCCCAATGTAACATCACTATAGTATTTTGCATGGCATAAGCCAAAGGTCAGGATCTGCTGATGGCAACCAGGTGGGCGATAGTGCCTTAGTTTAGGAAATCAGGCCAAAGCTCATTCAGTCAAAGCTTACATCGTACAGGATTGAGCACGATCAAAAATAGGGGAAATGAACATGAGCATATGTGCATGATCAAAACTGATTCCCCTTACAGCTTCCATGTCTGTCAAAGTGCCCGGTCCTTAGCTCTGTACAGGCTTTCTGTTCAAAGGTTGTGACGCCCAAACCAAAATAACCCCGATGACATCACTATGACACACCCGGGTATCATTTTCTCACCTAAAGCTCCTCTTTTCACAAGCTGAGTAGTGCTCTCCATGATCAGTGTAAAGTTGGTCACGGGCATCTCTGAAGTATTGTAACACATCGCAGTGGAAATGGACAATGGACAGTATTGTCGGATGTTCAAACATGAGCTTCAGGAGTAGCTGTTCACAGTAAACAGAAAAACACAGGATATTATTTTACACATCTTACACATTCTGTTGTTTTCTCCACATTTAATGAGTATAATGCATTTTATTTAAAAAGTTTGTCACTGCAAATTAGACAACAATAAAAGGAGGTCAATGAAATGTCCTCCCCTCTTCCCATTATCGTCTTTCTGTCATTTGGCTGTTGAATGTCGCATCAGTGTGACACTTGTATGTGCACACACACTCGGCTGCCCATACCTCTGGTGTGTTGCACGGTCTACAGTTGCCTTGACCATCGAGCAGAAGCATGTGATGACCTCTGAATCATCGATTCGGCACACATGTGACACACTGTGCAACGCCCACACTGCTCCTGCACAAGACCCGTGCATGACTGCTGTGATGCTTGGTCCATCTGGACACAGTCCTGCAGTGGGACGCTGTTAACAGCCAGGGTTTGATTGTGCTGTATCATAACACCACTGCATAAAATGACAGAGCAACGTATAGAGTCAGGACAGATGTCTCTCAGAGTGAGCGAGGAAGTTGTACTCATATGAATCAAGAACACATTTTCACCCCGAGTCTCGTATGTTCAAATAGACATGTTTTTTAGTATTTACATATTAATATCTCTCTAGCCTGCTCCCTGCTAGTGGAGCAACATCATGGGTTTGAGGTGTGTGTTTGAACGTCAGTCGGCAAAACTTTTCCATTTCATTATGTTAACATAATGGAAGCTGAAGATGTTCTAACAGTCATGTCCATGTGACTTCCTGTTTTGAATGTTTACTTGATTTCAGCATTGTTCATATCATTCTGACAGCACAAAGTCTCCCCTGGTTGGACCTGCTGGGGAAGGTGAGAACATGCTGGGGAAGAGCTGTGCTGTGTGTTTTCATTTCGATGGATTACCACTGGGGGTATCAATGTCAAGCAGTTTTCAAACTGTACACATTGTGACTTTAAGGGACTCCCTAAACACTTGGTATTTCATCCAGGGGTGGCGCCTTGGCTTGTTTTTTTTTTTAATCGGAGGGACAATCCCCTTTATTTGTTACACAATTACATACATGCAATCACACACCATGCAAATTGGTGAAATTTGTCCTCCACCTTTAACCGCTCCTGGTCGCCTTCCTCCGCGGCAGACCACGAGCAGTGGGCTGCCATCCGACTGGCGCCCGGGGACCCAATCTCTTTCATCACCATTGGTCAGGTGGTGATCTTCTTGCATGTTTTTAGTGGGGGTATTTTGTGTCACACTGAGTGTTGTGTGCCTGATGTGTACTCATTGGCCCACTTTGGGTCGTCTCATCACTTTTGGTTAAACTGTGGTCACCTTATTAATAAATATAAAATGTCAGGTTAGACTTTCAAAATAAAACTTGCGGAGAAACATTTCAGGTGACGGTCAAACTTTAGTTAAGCACCAAAATGACTTGCCTAGGTTCATGAAAAGATTAGCATTTGGGTTCAGATAACCACTTCCTTCAAACAATATTTTGACATGGGTCTCCTGTGTGAAAGTTGTGCAGACTATCAAGAAAAAATTGAACATTTGTGTCCATTATCCATCCTACATGAATCTCATAGATTAAATTTAATCAGCTTCACAAATTACCCTGATACTTTTCCCCACTGTTTGTCATCATGCCTTTTTTGCCACTCGGCAAAGAAGCTGTTGAGCACATTGAATGTGCTCACACGTTTTCTTCTATGTGCTGTTGTAGGCCAAGAGGTGAACAAATTGCAGGATTTTCTGCAGGATTTTCCACCATTGAGAAATTACCTTTAACATACTGCTGTGAGAAATTCTGTAGCTGACCATCAAAACATGATACTGAAACACATGTACAGCTAAATAGTGCTGAAACATACTGACATTTAGATGGACTGTTATGTCCAACAACAAAAGTCTACTCAGCTGAGGGGTCTTGCATGACCAAACAGGTTTAGCAGACAGTACTGACATTCATTTACATCGGTGTGAGACCAAACGTAGAAATTACAGGACAACATGAACAGTATATTCTGTATGCCCTCATATTGGACATGCATTAAATAAACTGATCTCACATCACATATTATTCAGTCATTTTCCTCATTTTCAAGCTTTAGAAATAAAACTAGTCCACACTTTGCCACTCAACCCAGCTTCATTTCCATCAAACCAAAATAATTCAGGATATTTATTCTTACAAAGGTGCACACAGGTTCTCATATAAAGTGCCCACATGGGCTGAGTCATGGAGCTTGTTGAAGCGTGCACTGCTACACCCTGTGAAACCGCGCCTGGATGAAGTACCAAGCTTTTATGGAGTCTCATGTCTTTAAACGCCCCTTTCCACCATCAAGGTAGAGTCCACATGATGCAGATCAAATTCAGGTCCACTAAGTAAAGATCATGCAAACCATGTACACTCCTACTGCATTCATATCATACTGGAGTCACTATAATGTCCAGACTGACATGTATGTCAATATCCAAGTCTTAATTATAACAGGGAAACAGATTTTTTTCCTCCAATTTACCTGATTTAGCGCAGCATAATATGGAAGTCTGAAGAAACATTGATGACACATCAGCTGATGTCTTTCAAGTGAACTCAAATTCTTGAAACCCACCAAAAGTAGCCACGGTTAGCTCCCAGTGAGACCACACATGCTGAAAATACACACAGAAGGTCACCTGGATCAGAGCTTCCACCAAATAATGTTTACATTCACAGTTCTTTATTTCCCAGCTATTGTAAACAATAAAATCACAGATATACACAACATTTCCAAGTGGGCCATCTCACATATCCAACAACAGCAACAGCAAACAGCAACTGTGTGTCAAACGTAAAAGTTTTGCATTTTTGATCTTTGGTTAAAAATGAACATTAGGCACAATGTGGTCACACCCTTACACTCTCACTCACACTCTCTCTCTCTCTCTCACACACACACACACACACACACACACACACACACACACACACACACACACACACACACACACACACACACACACACACACACACACACTCACACACAACAGTACACTCGGACAGAGCTAAAGCGTCACATTGTTCCATCTGAAAAGGCCCACAGTCCCCTCTCAGCAGCAGACCCACAGCTCTTTCTCTGGTCTCTTCTTGTTTGGGATTTTAAAGGACCCGCTGTGCGGCGGGCTGCTTGCTTCTGAAGATTTCTTCTGTCTCTTCAGTTTGGCACCAACAGCTACAATGATGTCCTCCACCTTGTCCTGCTGATATGGCACCTCCCCATCACCTCGTTGACCGCTCATGTATTTGTTTGGCGGGTTCTTAGCGGACGTCTCAAAAAACATCATGCCGTGCGCTTTGGCGAAGCTCATCGCCCGCTCCTGGCTCACCTGGTCGTCGGCCCTGTGGAGGTCACGGAGGTCACTCTTATTACCCACCAGGAACCTGTGAGGAGGACAAGAAAAAGGGGACAAATGAAAGAAGAGGACATTAAGAGTTGTGCAGAAAAGCGAAACGGTTGATGTTGATTGAACAGAAAAGGTTCAGAGAGAGAGAGAGCTGATGACGTTACCTGGGGATTTCCTGTCTGACGGAGTTCTGCCTGCACTCTTCTATCCAGGACGTCAGGCCGCTGAAGCTTGCAGGGCAGGTGACATCATATATGAAGAGCACAGCGTGGACGTTACGATAGTAGTGTTGCACCATGGACTTTCTGAAACGCTCCTGTCCCGCTGTGTCCCACAGCTGCAGCTGGTGGTGAGGGAGAAAGCAGAGGAGAAAGGGAGAGTCTGACATTCAGGCACTTCTCATGATGGCGCTGACGGGAAGGTGGTCGAGACAAAAAAAGAGGAAATGAATGAGTTGGAAGGCACGGACAGGAAAAGAAATTCCGTGTTGAAATACCCTAAAGCAGGCAGAAAAACATGCGATGAATCATCACTGAGAGGGAACAAAGAAAAGGAATATACATGTGGATCTGCTGGTTAGAAAGTCAGAACTCTGCGGTGGCTTTGTCTTGGTCTGAGTGTACGAATCAAGATCTAAATGTCAATTCAAATCAGAGATAGACCATGTGACTCTCTAAAAGAAGTGATACACCTGACACATAACATACACATACAAAATAACACAAACAGATGACTTTAATTGTCAGCTTGAACAGCCTTAAAAACTGATGAGGACTGGTGACTTGATTTGGTCTTGCCCCCACATGAAACTTGACTCGACTGACTTGAGATTTAATTTGGACTCAGATTTGACTTGGTTAAGTTGAGACTTGTCTTGGACTTGCCCCAGAAGTCTTATAAACATCCCTGCTAACATGAAATGTAACTGCATAAAAAACAGGTTTGATCAACATCCATCAACATCCTCAGTCACCACTGGCAGACACTTCCTCTGTCATGTGGTGTTTCAAAACACTCAGGAAACAGCACCAACAATAACACCCACAGATTTAAGATAGAATCATCCAGTCCCTTATCTTGTTTACACAATGGGGTTGAAATTAAACCTACAGCACTGCGTCACATCACATTCCAGACTCAAAATCAAAGCAGAATTACGTGAATTTATGAGGCTATTGATGTAAACAGCTGACATGCCACTAAAATCAAGCATGTCATCCCTTAAGTGATTTACAGACTGCATTAGTTCTGGAAACACAAGCAGATCTGCTGATTTTCTGTCATCCTGAGAATTATCTGGCATTCAGTCTGAGACAAATAACTGTGTGAACTCAGCACAGCCACACTGCAGTGCAGGACATATTAAACGAACATTTAGAGGTAACAGAGGAGATAAAAATGCAGCATGAAATATGGTAAAAGCAGACACACTGGAGGAGTCTAACAGGAATATTTACGCACGGATTCCCTGGTGTTTTTGAAGGTTTGTCCTGGCTGATTGGGCCCCTGAAGAGCACTGAATTCATTAAAAAATTTAAAAGTGATACACATTCAACCTGGAAGATCCAAATTTCCGTGCATAACTTCCTTAGCAGTCAGTTTATTAACACTTGAAAAGCTGTTAGAGTATCGCTGTGCGTAAAAATAGCTGTTTGGCACAGTCCTGCGCACAGTCAGCCTGTTCAGTCTAAACGTTCATTCTTTTGTTTGAAGTGATGCAAAAACTTCACCGATAATACCTTGATTTTCTCTCCATCGACATCCAGCTGTCTCACGCGGAAGTCCACCCCGATGGTGGCCTCCACTCTCCCGAGGAACTCCCCGGCGCACAGTCGATGTGTGAGACAGGTTTTCCCCACCCCGGAGTCTCCGATCACCAGCACTTTAAAGGTCCGGCAGCGTGTCAGCAGTGAGGACACGCTGCCCAAAGAGTTGGAAAACTCCAGAGATGACTCCATCCACCCGTCGTTCGTTCACTGACAAGACAACACAAAGCGCACAAACGCGCTCGGCGTTAAAGAGTATCTCGAAGAATTTTGCAGACACAGCTTCACCGGGCCTGAACAGAAATACAGCTGGACGTTGACAGGGAGACGACACCGCCTTTTGATGCTGTAGTGACACCTAACCGCCCAAACGCTCCTTGAAAACTGGCGCTGAGCAGCGTAAACGTGAGGAGGAGAGCGAGTCTGACGTTTGACGGCAGCATGGTGATGATTAGAGCCTGAGGGTGGAGACATGGCCTCAGTACACATGAACATGATGGGTTCCTCTGAAAAGTCCCTCAACCATTTCATTTGACAATTTGATTTTTTTTCCTGAGTAATGACTATGCATAATATGTTTCTGTTTCCTCATTGAGAAGGCAGCAGCACAGAAAGATCCGCTTATTAGTGGCTGGACACAGAAATCAGTTGATTATTATAGAATAGAGAATTCCCACCAAATTCTGAATTCAACTTTGTGTCTGTTAGACATTTGCTTTGTTTCAACGCCCCAGCAGCTCCCGCGTTTACTCTGTCCTGTCACCGGAACACGTTGCTGCCCCCTACTGGTGGCGTTACTATACAGTCATATATGTGGCCTCTTCAGTCCTGCTGTCCCACTAACCTCCGCACACTGCTCTCCTGAGAGGTGTCATTTCCACACAGGTTTTTGGTTTAAACAATGTGTGACTCAGCAGCAGGCCACACATTTGTTATGGTGCTGCAAACCTCCTGAAAACACCAGCTGTGGTTGGAGGACATTGATGACAAAGTCAAGGAGAGAAATCACATGGGAGTCAGAGAGCAGCTGATGCTCCTCATGGATCATGGACACAGCAGTGGTGAGCATACGAGGGCCTAAAAAGTTAACATTTTTAATGTGTGGTGGTGACATCTTACAAAAAGTCCAAACAGAAGACCCACAAATCAAACATGAGCCAAGGCATGATGTGACTAAGTTCACCTCAGCAGGCAGCAAGTGTGTAAACTTCATTGCATTGCATATTCAGCACCTCCTGTCACCCAGCTCACAAAATACATGAATGAGCAAACAACACAGACTGTTTTCCCATGTGACACAAAATGAAGCAAACGTCTTGTTTCTTTGGTGTTCTACGTGCTCACAAGTGTCTGAACAGTCAAAGAGGAACACCTGTTGTAACCCACACTTACATCTTTTTTGTGTTGGAATGAAATATTGCAGCAGGAGACCAAGAAACAAACTGAAGTTTATATTTATATTGGAAAAGTGATTGCTAGAATCTGCTTAGTCTGACTTGTGCAAACTCTGTTAGAAACACAAAATTCTGTTGTCAACTAACAAACCTAATGTATTTCCTTCAGTGGCTACATCTGAGGATGAAGACTGTGACATCATCCTTACCCACAATGCTCGGAGCCTGACCTGATCGATTCCAGCTCACCCAGTCTGACCCTGAATCAGTGAGACACAGCAGCAGGTCAGCGAGCTTCACAGAAGAAACACGTACAGACGCACAGCAGAAGTCCACCTTTTTTTTCATTTGGTTTTAATACAAAAATCCAGAGATATCATACATCACCATCTCAGATTTCAACTTTCACATTAGAACCCAAAGTGGAGGAAAAAGGGGAAGAAGAGAGATTATTGGAGGAGAAAAAAAAAGGGGGCAACAGAAAAAGTAAAACAACAAATTCCAGGTGCTCATACGTTTAGTCGCCTTCTGTCACCTCGGGCAAGGATGCTGAACTCTGACCTGGAGAGGAGCCACTGTTATTCAGCAGAGAAGAGCCCTCTGAAGCAGGACGGCCTGGAGGATCCTTTCCACTTGCACTGTTAGAGTCTCTGTGTACATGCAGATTAAACCGTTTCTAACAGTGACAACAGCAACAACACGAGTGACTCTGCCAGGAAGCTCAGCCTAACCACTTCAACCACATCTGGAAATCATTATCGTCAATAAGAGTGTCATTGATCCATTATGGACAGGAAGGTGTCTAGGGTATTGCTTAGATCTATCCAACTCTCTCAGAACTACGTAAAAACGTTAAGAGTAGCAGTGTATTTGAAAAGGAGCACAACACACGACCTTTACAGTTTTTAAGCTGTGCTACAAGGTGCTCCATGATAACAGACAGAGGATTACATATTCCCAAGTTGAACCAGAAGGATGAGGGAAGCACAGCCTGACCAAAAGAACTGTTCACAAGTGAGGCAACGTTGTTGGCGCCATGCTCCCGCAGAGATCGGGCCTTCCTCACACACTCCACTGCACCTCGCTGCCTTGAGGAGCTCAGCGGTTTACTGGAGCGTTACAGCAGATACAGATGCACCTGTGGTCGCTGGATGTCCGCAGTGTCTACTCCGGGTCCTCGGTAACTCTTCCTGCTCAGCTTCCTACAGATCTGTCACAGATCAGATCCACTCAGCTCAGCCTCCCGTCCCCCAGTGACAGTCGTGTCCTATTTTCATTTAAATTAGCTTTTTTAAAATAAGGGGAACACAGTATGCCAAAGGCATGTCAGAGCAGCACCGAGTCAAACTCAAGTGGCTGCGGTCACCGTTATTGGTCATTTCCGAGGAAACCGATAGTCCGTGTTAGTCCGTCACAGTTTCTCCCGACAGTTTGCCAGTAACTATTGTTTGTTTTCATATTCAGAATGGTTGTCAGCGCTATTAAAAAAAGTAAAATGGCCATTCTGTTATCTTCCTCTTCCCCCCCCCTTCCCACAAATATACACAACTGCACTCATGCTCTCAACAAACACACACACGCACGCACGCACGCAAGCACACGCACACACAGTCCTGATTTTCACCATGTGGGAGAGAGCCAAGCCATGCCAGGTCAGACCCGATTAAGCTGAGCCAAAGAACGAAACACCCAAATTTTCGCTTCCTGCGTCTGGCTCTACAAAATGGCTGTCAGGCGTACCGCAAGGCTCCGTGCTCGGCCCAATTCCTTTTCTCATCCGCTGTTCTGTTGCGCTCACATCTCATTAGCTAGCTCCTCTGTTTCCGTGGAAACGTCTCCGTTGGCGATCTTTGTGTTCTCCTCATATCCGGGGGGCGTGAAAGCTAACGTGTAGGGGTAAAGCTTGTGACACTCAGCGCGGTACGACTCCGCAAGCTCTTTACAGTCGCCCAGGATGCCACTCCGAAGACACTCCAGGACCTCTGTGCTGATCTGAAAAAGAAAAATGGGATGCTCAATACATGTAGGTGATGTCATTGATGACATGAATTCCAGCTTTTTATCAGACAGTCATCACACGGCATAATCCATGAAGGCACACCTGGATGGTTCTGTTGTCGAGTGACTCGTCTAGTGCAGTGGCCAGCTCTGCTGCCTTCGTTTCTGTCGATGAGTCCAGATACACCATCATCTTAGCAGCTGCAGGAGGGAGAGAAGAGTGAGAGCGAGAAGAGACAGAGCTCCGAA
Organism: Chaetodon trifascialis; assembly: GCF_039877785.1. NCBI lineage: Eukaryota > Metazoa > Chordata > Actinopteri > Chaetodontiformes > Chaetodontidae > Chaetodon > Chaetodon trifascialis. The sequence goes on along the minus strand of NC_092057.1, from coordinate 24,437,021 downwards.
AAACCAAAGGAGGAACGGACTCGAACAGCTAAGATTGTTTTTGGTACCTGAAAGTCAGACTGAGAAAGAGAAAACCACATTTCTTTTGTGAACCAAACAGACTCAATGTGGCAGTGTGATGCATATAAGAAGAGTGTGGGGAGAGCCATGTATGAAAGTCTGATGGCAAAGGAAGCTCAACCCTGCATATTAGAGATAAACAGGAAACAGAACTAAAGATGGAAATATCCAGAGATGAGATGTAGAATGTCTGAGGTTCAGCATAAAAGCACCAGCTCCAGGCTGAGGAGATGTTCATGATGGAAACACAGTCAGAGTCTTCATTATTCTTTACTAAAAGCAAAAAACCATCGACACAACAGGCATACAGGAGACGTTGCAGAAAGAAGAATGAAGAAGAGCAATGGGGGGAAGCTTACACATGGAAAAAGGTTCACTAACTAAATGCGAAGCGATCCTTTAATGACTGTGTGTGGCTTACCAGCCAGTCGGTGTGGTACGGAGTTTGAGTGTTTGCTGAGGTAGGCCTGGTTGAAGCTCTTGGCGTTGCTGTCCCCGAACAGCCGGGTGATCTCCTGCTTCAGCACCGTCCTGACCACCTCTGGCAGCTCCTTGCTCTCCGAGACTGAAAGAAGATGAGGAGAGATGTGAGCAATGATGGTGAGGGGATATAGGGCTAGAAAGGGTGGTGGGTGCGACATGATCTGTGATATTACAGGGAATGATCATTTTTGATGATGATGCAATGAGGTGTGAATGATGAGCTTTCTTGTACCTCCTTTAAAGAAGCGTACTAGACACTGGTGTAACCATGGGTGGTCCGGATCAATGGCCAACGCTCTCTTCACTGATTGGAGCATCAACAGGTACTTTTCTGAAAAGAGGAGACGGACTGTAAATCTGTGTGAGGCAGAAATGAAAGATAAAGGACAGAGAGTATCAACACGGTAAAAACTAAAGACACGTCAGTGATGCATGATTTAAACGAGTGCGCTTGCAAACCTTTCCTGAAGTAGATCTCAAAGGCCAGAAGGTGTGTGTCTATTTTGTCCTTGACCAGGTGTTTGAGAGGCATCAGGAACTTGACGGCTTCTTCCAGTGGATTTTCCACCTGTAAACAGGAAGTAATGGAGCAGAGGCACAACAGACAAATCATCACCTGATTCCACAAAGACAATTTTCCACCACCTTGTGACAAAGCTTTCATGATTTTGATTCGGTTTCTCTCTCTAACCTTGACCAGTTTGTCAGGAATGAGCTCCTCCTTAGGTCCTCCAATCTCCTCATCATCATCCTCCTTTTTCTTCTTCTGGTTCTTAAGCTGCTTCTCTTTTTCTGCGTTCTTCTTCTCTTCCTCCAGCTGGGCCTTCTTCTGGGCTCTTCGCTGCTTGTTCCTCAGCTTCTTCAGCTCTTTGTCCGAGAGATTAGCTACAGAAGAGAGAGGATGGACAAAATGTAGTGATTTCCTCTTTTTCTCTGTCCGTTTCAAATGTAGTATATTGGAACCCCAGAAGTACACATGGGACTCCATGAGTCTCTCCACACACACACACACACACACACACACACACACACACACACACACACACACGCACACGCACACGCACACGCACACACGCACACACGCACACACGCACGCTCTGGCTCTCACCAGTGTCTGCCTGCAGCTCCTTGCTGTCGTCAGTCAGGGGATTGTCGTGGAGGCTCAGGTAGATCTGGATGGCCGTCATGGCAGCCTTGTAGTAGAAGGGATGCATCCGGAGCACATCCTCCAGCTTCAGCAGGTCCACATAGGAGCGTAGCGTCATCTTCCTCATGCAGTAAGTGTGGAAATCAAACTGGTCGTCTGTGATCTCCACGAAATGCTGATAAAAGTAAGAAACCCAACACAATCAGGGATTTGGTCCATACATGAAACATAAACCAATTTCATGTGGGTAGCTAAGGAGTCTCATTCAAACATTGAATGTAATAGTAGACCAAGTGTAATCCCTGATAACAAGGACTCACCCTTTCAATCTCATGGCACTTTTTGAGAGCCTCCCCAAACTTGTTCATGCTCTTGTAGGCGAGCGCACACTCCGTCTGGAACCACATACACTGCATCTCGTTGAGGTTCTCCACTGCCGACGCTCCCTCCTGGACGAGGACAAAGCACAGAACACGCATGAGCAACGTTTACAACAAAACAGTAAACGTGCTAAAGTATCATTCCAACACGTTTGTTAAACAGTCATTCAGTGTTATTGCAGATATAAGATGATTCATTTCTAGAATTACTGTCACTCATGACCAGGCTCACTTCAGTTGACCCTGTGTGTGAACTCATTTGCAGATGCATTTGTTATTTTCATTAAAGGCACCAAGAGATTAATGCTGTCTTAATGGGACTGTTAGGAGAACATGAAGGATCCTTCAGTTTTTATCTTGATTTGTAAGGACCTGTGCATCTAGACCTAAAACTGTTACCATTAAATTAACAATTTAAAAAAGAAAGTAAAATGTTTGTAATACTATGAGACAGAGGCGAACCTCAGAACAAAGCATTTCAAGATTTGTCATTTAAACCCTAACAAATGTATTTACACCATCAATACATATGAACATACAGTTACTTCCTAATACTTGATTAGTTTTAAATGTATTCAAGTCAGTTTGATTAAATTATGCACCTTGAGTAAAAAAGGTAAAAACACTTCACATGTGAAACATTTGTCTTTGAAGTGAAATGTGATTGATTCACTTGGTTTTGTGTCTTACTCATCTCAGCCTCCACTTCCTGCGATCATACGTATAAACAAACACCCACTCAAACAGAGACACCAGTTATCTTACAACTTCAAACGCACACTACACATAAATGAACACAAACACTCTATTTATTTGCTTTTTTTTTGGTTGCCCTTGTCATGAACATTACTGCCTCCTAAGTCTATTATAAATGACTTGCTGTTATTGAAGAAGTGGGAATCTACTATGAGTGACTAATCTGTAAAGAAAGAATTCCACCCTCACATATTTCAGCTTGTAGGAAACTGACACGAGGGTCTCAACAAGAAATTCAAACTTGAGTTTATTGTGACATTTTCAAACACTTTCCTCAGCGTGTCAGCTGCCAGTGCATGCTTGGGTGCACGCCCACGCTCAGTTTTTCTCACCCGCGTGAACTTGGAGCACATTTCCTCGGCCTCTTTGATCATGCCAGCCTTCAGCATGTACTTGGCACACTTGGAGTTGATGAATCTGTCGGCAGTGTCCAGAGCCTGGGCTTCATCCATCCACTGAGCAGCCTCTCTGATGTTCCCAGCATGCTGCAGGAGCATGAAGGTCAACACAACAGTCACGACCAGAGCACGGTAACTTGACGCTCCCCACTAACAACAGTAAACACATGTACAAATAAGTGGCATATGTCACCTTGTAGATCTTGGCTTTGATAAGGAAGAGTTCAATGAGTGTCGGCGTGCTCTCGATGGCCGCGTTGATGTATTCTAGAGACAGCGTCTGCTGGCCAATCATGTCGTAGTGCTGTGCCAGGAAGTACTGCACCCAGAGCAACGTGGTTGGTGGTTCCTCCTTACCGTCATCTGTGACAGTGCAAAGAGACTGTGTCAGTTCATATCTTGAGGGTCGTGAACAAAAGACTGAAGTCTTAAAAATGTAAGCTGGAAATGAGTGGGATTATGAATGCAATTATTTTTGACTGACTTCTTAATTAAAACAAAAAACGTTTGTTTGGCTGCGCAGGATAAACACACACACTAGCTACTCTTCCACTGTCCGACTGACAAAGCAGCGGCTCAAAGACTGTTGCTGTAGTACAGCCGTAGCATTAAGCTACACTGCACATTCAACATTGATGATTAGAAAGACATCAAATTGTTTCTCATCATTCTGATTTAGAAGTGATCTCCTCACCGTTCTGGTTGAACATTCTACAGCTTTTTAATGAGGTTTCGTAGCCGACGACCAACTCCTCTATTATTGCCACCTGCAAAGACAAAGAGGAAACAGCATTTTATCTCACCTGCAGAATGAAGCATGCATCTGTGAGTGAACAATTTCATCTAATACACCAGAATCTTTCCCTCACATTGACCTCTCCTCCTTCAGTGCACTATGTAAGCTGCTTTAAAGCAAAGTGACTCAGTTTTAGATCAGTCATCAGACATGTCCAGCAGCAGTGTCGTCACCTTTTCTTTGTCGTTGTAAAGTGATTTGAGGGTGGTGAAAACGGGCGGACAGCCTTTACTGAAATTCATCCTCAGATACCTGTCCAGGCACTCTCTGAACTTCTCCCCTGTGGAGAAAAACAGTAAGACGGAGAAGATGATAAAACTTCAGTCCACCTCCATCACACAGTTCACTTCATTCATGGTCAAAAATGATTTAAAAAAACCAAAGACCAACAAAAAACAAACAAACTGCAGACCCAAATGGCATGAATACAATCAAACAACTGAAGCTTAATACAGCTACTAGCTAGTTCATTTATTCCTACGTCATGGATGGAAATGTTGACTGAAGTCACTGTTTTAGTTGAAAGGAGACTCGTTATTGGCCACACCAGAGAGGAAGGTCAGGGGCAGTCGGCGAGGAACCAGTCCTTTGGGAAACTTCTCCCAGGCGTCTTCGTAGATCTTGCATCTCTCCTCTACACTGCCTGGAGAAAAAAAAACAACAAAACACAAAAATTCAGTTGTGTTGACAAAATTCACAACTGCTGCACTTCAGTCAAATACTCCTAAAAAGTCGACTGGTTGATTAATTGCAGGACAGATTTTTCTTGTTCACTCATTAACCACTGGGCAGACATGAAACAGCAGAGTCCTCAACTGACTCTGAGCGGCTGTTTACAAATGAACTGTGATCTGATTGGACTAAAACCACTGCGAGTTTGTCTGAGCTGGACGTGCTGTTTGACTGCAGTAACAAGGCGATTGTGCAGGTATAACAGGAGTCTCTTCTTTGCAAATACCTTATATTCTGTTTGTTTAACATGACATCACATAGAAAATGACTCTTCAAACACATCATTGACTGCTCTGGTGAAGTATTTCCACACTACTGATTGTAGTCGAGCATTGGGAAGTACAGCCATGTTTCTTTCTGCCTCTTGCTGCATGTCTGCTGCACACATGACAACTACGACTTGCATTCTCAAGCTTCTGTCAAAAAAAGTGTAGGGATAAATGTACACTTATTAATAAACATGCATCCTGTTAGCAAAGTCAGCAACAGGTCTATTTTGGCCACATCTACTGTTGCATAAAATTGCCTCATGTTAACAAAAGAGATAACAGCACACAGTCACATATATCACAAACCAAACACTCAACACACTGAGTTTCTGAATATCTTCACCCTGGAAGGAGTTTTGCAAAAGTTCCGTTTTCTGAGACCTAAAACTGCATTTGTGTGTGGACAAAAGGCCAAAACACACAGAAAAATCTGTTTTGAAAAATACTCATGTATGTGTGGACTAGGCAAAAGTGTCATACTTGGTTTTAGGGCGTTCTCCAGGCCGCGGTAATAGGACCAGTTCTCTGGATTCCTCTCCTGCAAACGACGATAGACTTCTGTTGCCTCGTCCAGACGCTCTAAGTTCAACAGTAATTCACCTGTGGAAACATGAGTGAAGACTTCTGGTGTCAAGGTACACACAAAGAGCGGAAGACTGCTCAAGTTTAAGCAACAACCCACAGTTTGAAGTTGGAGAGGCTTAACATTGCAAATAAATATGAACTCATATGAATCTTGCAGAAATCCAGATTATTCCAAATGCAACCAGTCATCTCACTTTTGACGTTCTCTTAGTGACACACAGCAGTTGTTCACACTGATTCTGGTCCAATTGTATATCAAGACAGTGTGTGTGTACATGTGCCTACAATGTAGATTTTTGAAAGGTTAACTTGCATCTAACAATTATTTTTCAGATCATAAGGAAGGGGAGGATGCGTTACTGAAGGGGCTGGACATTTTTTTGTCCATCTATGATACACATGTTTACCCTTACATTCACTTGAGCCATGTGGAGTAAACAATGGCTAACAAGGGGTTTCCAAGGTTCTGGCTTCAGTGTGACATCGTTGGATTGGGTCTGGAGCACAGGGACCCACCTCGTGTCTCCTCCACAGCCAGCTTGTCGCAGATCTGCTTCTCATAGTTGCACAGATGCTCCAGGGCCTCCTTGTGTAGGCCTGCTTCTCTCAGCACCTGGTTCTGGTACAGCAGCAGCTCGCTGTATTCGTAGTCCACTTTGTCTGGAGACGTCTGGACAAGCATAGAGGTGTTAGTGAAATCAGCAAGCAATAATGAAAAGCTAGCGGCGCTGCTGGGTGGACTTCTGTATCCATGCAGGTCAGGAAACTCTGCCTCATTCTTGGTGCTTATGTGCAGTTGCCTAATCACACCAACATGTTCTTTTACATAGATAGCACAAAGACAGGAAGCAGACTGGTCTTATCAGGAGAAAGCCAGAGAGAGAAAGTGAACTCTATTGTAGTTGTGACCAACGCACAGATGACAGAGAGAACACCCAAAAACTAAAAGCTCTGTTGATGGGAAGGACTCGCTGGCCTCAAAGCATGCACTGTAACTCAGATGCATCAATCAGCGAGTCAGACACCTACTACATAACAACAAACATGACCATCTGCGATACACAAAATTACTTAGTATTGTATTCAGGCTCTTTGTTCATTCACTTTCTCAATTCTGATCCCAAAAACACATCTCAGTTCATGCATGAAGGATGAGGAAAAACAGACATTATGCACTTAACTATGATAGGTACTAACCTGCTGTGTTTTCCTGAACTCCTCGATGATCTTTGCAGCCATCTCATAGTCTTCCAGGAGGTGATAGGCAATGGCGTAGCCGATCCAGGAGGCCCGCTGCGCCGGACGCAGCTGTAACAGCTGGTACCGTGTCTCCTGTGGAAAAGACAGGCAAACACAGATCTGTTTAGCCGTGCTCAACATCAAAACCAACAGGGTGAAACACCGCTGAACTTAGCTCATGTGCTCTGTGTGATGACGCTCATATGTTGCCTGAAGGATTCAGAATGTGACGTCTAGCTGGGAGGATAAACTAGGAGGAAACAAGGCATAGGTTGGCAGCACAAAGCAGAGAGGAGAAATTTTGCTGATTCATGGTTTTAACACCAGGTTGTCACTAGCTGGCTCAGGGAGAACAACAAAAAAAACCCTACACAGCCCCTCCCCCTTTGCCTCTCTCATCCATATTTTTAATCCTCTCAACCAGACTTTCATCTTGCCATTTCATACCTCGCACTACATAAGCATCTAAATCCCAGGCTGTGTCCCAGGAGAGCTGTTCTACATTATGAAGACTGACTGAAACCTGATATATGCCTGCTGATAGGCGCCGTCCTCTCCAAATCAGTGCCACACTGCGGCCTGGACGAGGCAAAGCGGCAGATGGCAGCGTATTCTGGAAAGACGTTTTACCACAGACCATTCAAGTTTGTTTTATTCTTGTATTAAACAGAAAAGCTGCCACAACCAAGTGTGGACACTAAGGCGTGCTGCTCTACTGCCAACCCTGCGCCCAGACCCTCTCCCAGTGGGGCAGGATGGATGAAGATGGGTTTTAATCCTGACGATCTAAAACGTATCTCAGAATAATTTTTTAACAACATAGACACCATCCACTCGTAGTCCCCCTGTCAGTCCTCACCCTGTAGCCCTCCAGGTCTCTCATCTGGATCTGCAGCAGGGACAGGTCTCGGAGGATCTGCAGGTTGTCTTTGTCCCACTTCAGAGCATTGCGGTAACACTTGATGGCCTCATCGTACTTCTTATCCGAGCGCTGCAGTAGGCCGTATACATGCCAGCCTGGGGCGCATATGGAGTTAGGGAACATAGAAACAATCTCCTGCATATAATCTGATCTTATCAAACTATTCGAATGGCAGACAGAAGTGCACAGAGATGGTGAGGTGACTGGGCCACACAAATGATGTGTGCCATGCCATAAGTAAGGATACAGACATGGCTCCTGAGGTCATTGCGCAGGCCTCTTCTCACCAGATCGTAGGCTTCCTCTTTCTTCCCCAGACAGTTCAGGGTCAAGCCCTTCATCGCCAGGGTCTCTGGAGGGAGACAACAGTACAGCAGACAGTCATACATGACCATGAGAGAGCTTTTTTTTGTGCATATTTCCATCCTTACATCCACACATCTGCAGCCTACCTCCATGCTCGGCAAACTTGGGGTTGGACAGGATTTGTTTGCAGAACTTGAGCCCGTTTCTGTACTGCTTGTGTTCGTAACATCGCTGTCAAAGGAAGGATGCAGAGGTCACATTAGGGCAATAGAACAAGAGTGATATTACAGTTATATTACTTTTTTGTGATCAATACTGGTGAAATACAAGGTGGAACCTGGAACCAGGAGCGGGATGTGTATGTTACAACATTCTACAAATTACATTAAAGACATTTAAAAAAATGTGGAAAAATAAAGTCTTGGTAAGGTAAACTCGTGAGCAATGATATAATTACAAGAGAACATTATCAGACAATGCACTACAGGGTTAACATGTATAAGCCTTCTGTACACACCTAAGCTTAAATGCACAAACAGACTTTTTACTAAGACACAAAAGTATCAAACCACCTTGAAGGAATTACCAACTTTTTGCCCGAAAGTTATATTTCAGTTCGCTGTTGCACAATCAACACTACACCACCTCTCTTTTTAAACTGATCACTGACTGTCAGAGGAGACAGTATGTGGTGTGTGCGTGTGTGGTGTGTATTTGTGTGAGAGAGAGGGATAGGAAGAGTCAGCCGGCAGATGGCATTTCGTTGTCCCACCATCGACTTCACTAATGGTGAAAAAGATGACGTCAACCTCATATATTGGTGCCAAGGTCGGTTATGAAATTTCAAGTAATTCACTGTTGAACATCACGGAGGATTGCACCATTAGCACAGACTGAGGGCTAGAGGACAGAGGAGACGGGCTCATGTCCTGTCAGCTGCTCGATGGTGCTGCTTCATCTACATACAGTACTCTGACTGAACTCTGTAAGGAATAATGTGAGACAATATTGTGCATAAACACATAAATATATAACAGTTGCATATGTGTCAAAAGACTATCTGTTAATGGGCTAACAGAGAGAAATTGGGCAAAGATTAAAAGATGAACCTGAACCAGTGAAAAGCTTTGGTTCAGCTCAGAAATCCATTGTCCTCATTCATTGCACAATCAGCAGAATGACAGCCATGCATTAAGTCTCAGCTTTGCATTGGGTCCTTAAAAATAACTTCCTCTCTCTATTCTGAAAAAACAAACCAAACTGAGCTCTCGCTTTGTGCAAAAACACACAGAAGCTTAGAACTTGTCCTCAAGTTCAACTAGATAGGAAGGTATGCTTTTCTTTCACTGGAAACTGTGTTTGGAGTAGATATGTAATGTCACCTTCATTGCTATTGAGCTAAATAAAGTCAGATTAAAATTAGACAGGTGAATGTGTTTCTGCTGGGAAAAAGAAGAACACTGGAGGTATATGACATTTGTTGTAACAGCTTCATTATAGGGTGAAACCAATGCCTTCATCATTGTGACATTGTACTTTTAAAACAATCTGACAGAGGCAACAAGAGAAAATCCGTCAGCAACATCTATAGCGAGTGTCAGTTCAAAACACGTGCTTTAAGCAAGTACACAGATGCTAGCACACTCACATACTGTACTGTATGTATAATGTAAAATTTAGCAACATTAACACAAGCAGCTGTGCTTATCCAGCATGTTCTCTTCCTCGCCCAAAATAACTCGGCCCCCTGAGTTACAGAGAGAATCTGTCAGAGCGGTGGCTTTAAGCTGCAGGGCTCGCTGCAAGTTGTGCAAACGTAGAACAACTGAAAAGCTTCTTCCAAAGCACTGACGCCACACTTGCATCATTTTGGAGGGAAAGTAGTGACAAGGAAGATTCTTGTAGTTGCAATGTGCAAGCGTTCATATCAGTGAAGGGCAACTAAGCAGGATGGGGCAAAACTGTACTACAACTTCTCACACAGCAGCGTGGTGCTAACCTACTTTATTACCTTAGAAGGTAGTTCAATTAAAAGGGAGTTGGGTTTCAGCAAATTAGGGAACTGACGTGTAAGCTTTCAGAAAATGGATTATTTGTAATCATACTAAACAATATTTGTGTGACAGCCTAACGGTCCTGGCACCTATGTTCTTCTATGCAACAAATACTATCCACAATAAATCTGGACAGTCCTGGATAAAACACTTCAACAGTGAAACTCAGTTCCACTGAGCTGAACCTGTCCCACAGCATGCTGGCTGCCCTTTGGTGTGGGCTTGTTGCTACAGGTATCAGTGAAAATAAATGAAATACCAGGCAGTCCAGTGAAAAGAATTACATTCATTAGTCTGAAGGCTTATCACATGCCAAGACACTACACAAAGTGGTTTATATGCCTTTGTGTTGGGATATCACAAGTCTAAAAAGTTGCAAGGCAGCAATATTTTTTTCTCTTCTGTCGCCACGACTGTGAAGTGAACATTAGAGTTGTATTTTTGACTTTACCACTCTGTCTGTTACAAAGTTGTTGCTGGTGCAGCTTAGGAAGACAAAAATGAGTGTCTGGTTGCGATTCACTACCCTCTAAATTCAAATACAGCAGAAAAGTTTTCATGCAAGAACAAGACTGCAATGCAGTACAGATGAAAACTGCTATTTTAATGAGATTAATGAGCAAGGGAAGGTGTTTCCCCTTACAACAAAAGAACAAACGGAACCTCATCCAACTCCAGTGCCATGCACAAGTTGGAGACCTGCCAACTTCTAATAATGCATTTGGGTACTCAGTCTGGGAAAGCAAAAATAACGAGGGGTGTGGTCCAGTCCTGACTACAGCCAGAGAGAAAACCACTTCAACTCTCACATCATATCCTCAGTGCAGAAAGGTTAATGACAGTAATTTTACTCCGGGCTTTCTCATTCACACAACAATTTCAGAGCTTTCAGAAGTCTCCTTAACTAGAAACAAGATCTAAAGGTCAGCTCATTTTATTATAGATAAGTGTTGAACAATGATGCTTAATTGAAAAAAAGTGCCATTAAACTTTGATAAATGCCATTTATGCACTCTTATACTTGTCACAGATGCACCTGCAGAAACAAAGACTACCAGAAGCCTGTTGAACCTGCAGCCTCATACAATCATGTGCACAAGTTAAAACAATATGATTGTTATGTAGCTATAGTATAAGTATGGTGCTGGAGGCTTTTCTGTCATTTTCTGTTAAATGCTGCTTGCATAATTACCTGATGCAAAAAAAACCTTAATCTCAGCTGCTATTCACAAACAGATTTTTATACAAACTCTGCACTGTGTTCCACAGAAAAATGTGCCATCATTTAAGTTATTCTAAAGCTGATAAATCATACAATTATTAAGTGTCTGATCAGAAAAACTAAATTTCATCTCAGACATTACACAGTGACTGGACGACAACAGTTTGAGGAAAAGCAATACCCCCTCTGAGGTATGCAGCAAATACAGGCTCCAACTTTTCAAGATCAGGTGCAGGTCACAGGTCTGCTTTTCCTGCCAGAGGTAGAGCGACTGCATGCCAGCCCTCCACCGATGTGCTGATTAAAATGCTGTAACTCCCAGCAGAGCCCCCCCTGCCTTTCTAAACAATGATGTTTATCTGAACCCGATAGTGACGTTAAAATGGCCATTACCAACGTAGCTCACACAGTTCCTGGATAAGATGTAGACGTCCATGCCAAGATGTTGAACAACACACGCAGTGACAACAAATGAGTAAGTTATGGCACAAGAGGTTGACTTCTTTAATATTCAGCAAAAGAAGTTTTCGGTAAGAAAAAAAGAAAAGAAATTGAACTAGACTTCACCCACACCTGTTCAACCACTCCTCTAGACAATGCAGAACTGTGTGTAGATAGAAAATAAACAGCGGGGCGACACAAGTACTCAAACATGGAAAAAACAGAGGGATGGATGGATGGTCAGCTAACTAGCTGCCAGAGCACAGCAGGCCTTAGGCACTTACAGATATGCTGACACAGTCACACAGGTTCCCCCTTACTTCCTCTCGTTTTCACACAAGCACAACCAGTTTGACCTCATCTAACCTATACCGGTGATGGCAGTGTGTAAAGACCGAAGTCCCACACAGACAGATTCAGACTGACATTAATTTAACATGCTAAACCAAGATTTCTAACAAATGCTGACAAGCGTTAGCTGATTAGCCAACGTCAAATGGCAGCTAGTGAGCTGTGGACGCACAGCAGGTTAGCATGACCCACGTCTGACACAAAATTAAATGTACAATTACATTCCGGTGAAGACACTTGCTGTGCTTTCAGCAAACAACAAACAATTGGCAAAACACTTCTAAAAGTAGGCTGGGAAACCAATTTAACAACATACGTGAGGGTTACATGGGCTAGCGGGTTAGCCATCGTGGACACTAGCTAGCGTTTAGCGATTGGTTGTTGTCTTTAACAAGGGGTGAGGCCTATCGCAACTAACTAGCCAAGTCCGGCAATTTTAAATATCACCACGGTGTGTTCAGTGACGTTAATGATGTATCTTAATCGCAATGGACACATCTGTCAGAATCACAACAAAGTCATGAACAACCATTTTGGCTTTACGTTAGAGTGACAGCGCACGTCAGGGCCGGGCTAGCTAACCCATTCAATGATGCCATTTTGCTAACAAACTGATGCTAACGCTAACTACCGGAGAGCTACACTGACACAGAGTGCCGCCGATGAATCTTTAAATTCGTCAGCTGTCTCTGTGAACGACAGCTATCGGTGTGCATCTCCTTAACAATCAACTCACCAAAATCCTCTTGAAGAGAGCGTTCTCCTTCGGCGGTAAAGTAACTGTCGGCATCGTTGCAGTTGAGATCAGCTTCCCCCTCGACCTCAGCACATGTAGCTAAAGTTAGCCCAGCTAGTCAAGACGAGTAGAGTTGAGTGATGGCTCTGACTCGCCTGCTTCAGCCGCTCCGCTCGATTGCTCCGTCTCCTCTCCTCACCCGCTTCCTCCTCACGTGGTGACGGAAGCTCCGACACCTTTCAAAATGGCGGCGGTTGCATTTTGCTCGACCGAGTCGAGAAGACAAACAGTCAAATGTACCCTTTGGACATGTTTTAAAGACATATTAAAAGACTGCTTGCAATACTAATTCTGCCAGATTTTTTTCTCACGAAAAATCAGTTACTTTGTTGATTTAGCAAGTCGAGGTGACTTTGTAAAGCACTTAGAAATACTTTGTTAAAAAGCCTGAAAATATATCTGGCCCCTCTCTCAAGCTGGAAAACAAAACAAAACAAAACAAAACAAAACAAAACATGGCAGTTATGACAGGAAAAAAATGCAGTTCTTTACATATAAGGTGAGATATTTTATTAAAATTTTTCTATTAAATATATATTAATGTTGCTATTAAAAGAATAAAGAAACGTAATGAAAAAGTAAGAGGCTGACTTTGATGCACAAACTTAACCTTATACTGACAAAAGAAAGTATCCTTTGAAGAAGGACTTGAACTGAAGGAGCAGTCTGGAGCCAAGAGGAGAGAGGAAGGGGAAAAGAACACAAATGATTTTTATCTTCTCAGAAAAGAAATTTATAAAGAAAATCAGTAACTGTCCATAATGAAGGAGCTCATTGTAAAGATCCAAAGTTCATTTCTAATTTTGTCTCTGTGTTGAAAATTAAATGGAAAAATTCCAGGAATTGGTGGTCTGCTGAATTTTCTACACACATTTGGGAAATTATACAAATTCCGATAATCCCCATTTACAATGACTGCATCAGTCAAAAAGAAACTGTGGCTGCCATGACACAAGACATCATATCTCCTGTCCCCAAACCTGATAAAGTCCCTTTATTCATAGATAATTGGCATCCTATCAACAGCCGCAGAAGTAAAGATTTTCTTGATTTTATCTGGAAGAATAAATCAAATTAACTTTACACATTTGTACATTCCAGTTGTAAAAAGTTTCTTACAAATTCTGATTCAGTTTGGTATTTCATGCCAAATTACACTGTCATGTAATTTTGTTGCCAAAAAGGAACAAATCCTGTTGTTTCCTGAAATGCTTCCAGAGAGATTCTCAGAGATTCTTATTCTCAGTCCTTTCGATGAATTTAGAAATATGTTGTTCTTCAGATGAATTCATTCAAACCACTACACTTATAGTAAGAACAATATGAGACAGCCTGACTGATGTTGGGTGGCACTGAGATAACATGTATCAAGTCTAACAATGAGCATATTCGCAGAACTTAAAAAAAAAAAAGTGGACTGAGAGACAAGGTTTTCTGCAGGAGAACATAAACTGGAGAGCTTTAACCTTATGAGGACTGTATTTCAAAGAAGGCCAAGGAAGCACATTTCAAATGTTTACATAAAATATACCCTGCTAATCATCTCCCTGCTACATTTACAGACATACACATGTCTTGTACTCTTTGTAAACATAAGATCGAGAGTTTCAGTTCTTTGAAGCTTCTCCTTTAACCTTCCTGATATTATTTGTCACCAGTATCTGATTATTTTATTTGGAAATATTTGTATTCGATAAAAATGTCCTCAGTCACTAGTTTTCACTATTTTTTCCAGTAACTGAATTTTCTATTTACATCACTCAGTTTATTAAAGACTTCCTTCAATGAAATCAAGTTTTTAACCTTGTTAACATGCCCATATGGTGTTTTTATACGCTGCAAGACATGTCATGAGTGAAATAAGCAGTCAGTGCCATGGCTGAGCAGTTCCACCTTGGCACTGCAGTGGACCAATGGCAGTCTCTGAAACACAGATCGGACAGCCAGGCTTTCATACGTCACATACTGTACCTAAGACCTAATCCCACTAATTTGCGGGGTGGGGCTGCAGTGAAACAAAGGGAATCAGAGGAGAAACCAGATGCTGGGGCTCAAACATTGTAATATCTCCACTGTCTCTTCTTTGTTTCAAGAATAAAAGTTCGTTCACTCCCTGTGACAATGGGGTTTATTAAGGAGGAAACCCCTTGCATCACATGACTGTATGGACCACAACATGACTGGTCCAAGCTACTGTTGAATGAAAATTGTTTACCACAACTGTAAATCAACATTTCCTCCTCCGCTTGATGTAAAACTTTCCAGTATAATTTCCAGGTAAAGTAAAGAAAAAGGGGAAACATAGTAAAAGTTATTATTTGTGGTTCCTGTTTGATTTAAATAAGAATAAAGAATTCTGGTAAAATTAGTACTAAAATCAAAGATGGACTGGGCAGCGTTAGCAGCTACTGTCAGTATACTTTGCTGAGAAGCAGAAGAGGAGGCTGCTGAGCTGAAAGTAAGAGGAGCCAGAAGGAGGAGAAGGAGGAGGAGGAGGTGATGTCATAGCAGTTGTCTCTGGTTACGTACATTATAAAGTTTACTTTAAGCAGCACGTAACTAAGAATAATGGAAAATAAACACAGTAAATATGATACAGTAGATAGAAATGTCTCTGAAATGACTGTGACTGGCCAGCTGGCTACCCCCCACCCCCCACCCCCCTCAAACCACTGATGGAGCTTCTCAACTCTGAAAACTTTGGAGCACATTTTGGATTCATGATCAAGATTTGAAATTTACACTGTTGATTTCTCACCTCAACAATTCTCAGAAGTGAATTTAGTGTTACTCTCCAGTGCAATCCAGATAACCCTGATGATGTCACTATGACAGCATCGGGGTTATCTGAGAATGGGTACACTTTTTTTTAAGCTTTTGGTGGTGTGGTATAATAATGATAAATGACACAAACTATTCTAAACTAATATAAACTGCACAGTCTGGTGTGTTGAAGTGCCCTAGAGACTCGTTGCTCCACACTTAATGCTGCTGTTTAAGTGGAGGGTGAGAAAATAAACACAGCAGCACAGCGAGCAGGATGAAGCTGGTCTCAGTTCCTGCCAGCATCAGCTAGAGGGCGCCATATCGAAAGAAAAGCAGTGAAACCACATCACTGCTTCTCTGTCGACAAGCAGACAATTTGTTGGTCATCATTTGCCAGCAAGCAAACTGTGCATTAATTTGAAGTTGCGAGGGAGAGTGGTCAGCTTACTAAGCATGTGTGTGTGTGTACATTATGTACAGTACACATCCATGTGCAGGTTATCTTAATCAAGCTCGGGCAGCATACTGAGCACTCATTCCACAGTCAGTACTTTCCATTTAAATTACTCAATGAAACAGAAAGATAGAGTCATCCAAAGGTAATTAGAAATCTGTGTGTGTGTGTGTGTGTGTGTGTGTGTGTGTGTGTGTGTGTGTGAGGGAGAGGGGGAGACAGATTTTCATGGTGGTTTATTCGTGGTGTGAGACAGCTTAGGCCTTGCTCCGCTGTTATCTGGTGGCCTCCTACTCCTCCACCACCACAATGGCTCTTGCTACCGCATTCATCAACTTGACACACACACACACACACACACACACACACACACACACACACACACACACACACACACACACACACACACACACACACACACACAGAGTTATGGCTCCATCACTTTTGGGGACATGCATTCATTTCCCGCACACTCGCCCTAACCAGCCCTAACCATAACCACTGCTTGCCTAACTTAAACCCATGAACATTATGGGGACCTGCAGCTTGTCCCAACAAGTAAGGCGAGTCCCCACAGTGTGACTGTGTAAACAGATTTATGTCCCCACAATGTGAGTAATGCATGGGCACACACACCCACACAGCCACACACACTCTTTTCTCCCTCTCACTCCACACTGCCTCATCCCCTGGCCTCTCTTTCCCTCTCCATATGTCTTTCCACTCCACATTTCTTCAGCTACATTTCTTCACCTTATTACTCTGTGAGAGGGAGAGAGAGTGAATGATTCTTCTAACTCATCTCCCACTCTTTGTGGCACATCATTTGTCGTTCTGATTAGAGCCCATAACGCTGCCTCAGGAGTGTGTGCAAGGCTGATGGTGTGTGTGTGTGTGTGTGTGTGTGTGTGTGTGTGTGTGTGTGTGTGTGTCTAAGTGTTTGGCTACAGGAGGAAACTGGCTGTCATTAGCTTGGACTTGTGGCTGGCTTGTTGTCCGCAGCACTGACGATCTCCTGAGCGCCCAGGAGAAAGAGAGACAGAAGAGCATCACCACCTGACCAATGGTGACAACAGGAACTGGTCCCCGGGCACCGGTCAGCTGGCAGCCCACCGCTCCTGGTCCGCCGCGGAGGAAGGACGGTCCAAGGATGGGTTAAAGGCGGAGAATAAACTTCACATATGCATGCCGTGTGCAGTTTCCCCTCCTAACTTCACATGTTGTGTGTAAAATATGACTAATAAAGGGATTTCTTCTTCTTCTCCTTCTTCTTCTTCTTCTTCTTGACTAAAATGTCTCAACAACTGTTGGATGGATTGTCATGAAATGTGGTTCATGTCCCCCGCAGGATTATGTGTCATCACTATGGTGACCCCATAACTTGACATCACAATCATTGGGTCAAATTTTCAATGTGAGCAGTACTTTGCATTAATATCAACTACCAGCAAAAATAGGCCAATGACATTTCTGTGAGCCTCAGCTACTGTGTTTACCGCTAATTATCAAATCTCAGCATGTTTTGGCATTCTCTAAATTAACATTGTGTTCAAAAACTAAAACCATGCTACATATCTGTGAGCAGGATTTGAGTATACAGTGTTCACACTGGAAGTGTTAAAATGATGCATACTCAAACCAGACAGCATGAATACTAAATACAAGCAATTTTTGAGCTGCTCACAGCTGGAAAAAATGTTTTGCATCATGTATCTGCTCATGCTGAACAGTTCAGTATGTTGATTCTTTTGTGTACTACTGAACAGTATACTATGACATTCAGTATGTAGTACTCCTTAAATGCCCTAACATGGTAAATGTTGTATCTGTTAAAAGTCAGCATGTTTGAACTGTTCAAAGCTCAAAGCATCACTGTGCCTCAGGAGGCCTACAGTCTCTCAGAGCTGCTGACATGGCGAGAAAGTCTTGTTCATATTATTATTTCATTTTAATATTCGCCTCACTGCTCATGCTATTAGTATTATCCTTGCTGGCCTCTCAAATGTGAAGTGGTGATTAGAGTTGGGCGGTATCCAAATTTTGATACCGTCAAACTTTCCCCACATTTTCCCGGGGTATATGGTATTACCGTGACTAATTAAAAATCACTTTGCAGAGCAGCGTGACATGCGCGCAGTTCAGACGGTCAATGCTCACGCAAAGAAGCTCCAGTCCTAACTTGTAGTATGTACCAGAATGACGGGGAGAAACTCAGTTAAAAGCCTCTACCAAGCATTGCCACCCAAACGAAACATAATTCATACCCCACGAAATTATATGTGCATGTAACGAAAACATGAAAATAGCGCACGTCAAAGGTACGGCATCTGCTGATTTCACCACTTCCGTCTCATGAATGAGCAGAGCGCTCACAGAGGGTTCTGCTGAGCAGCCCGAAGTCTTATTTTACTGTTTTATTTGCATTTCATACTTTTATGAGAGTTATAAGAACAATAGCAAGCAGAAAAAAGGCTGAAAAAGTGTTTTCAACAGAGTTTCTCCGTATGCTTGGACGAGATAACGGTACTCTGCCCAGATGTGCCCATATGAGCGCCTGGACATACCTGTGTTAAAACATCTGTAAAACTGCTTGGGTTCATTTTTTAGCATGTAATTTTGCACAGTCACCTTTTCCTTGAGTAAAAATTCAGATTGAACGGAGTGGACTTCATTTTTGTTATGACAATGTTACAATTATGTTAGACCCCTACAGACCTATATGCACAGCATTTTTGTAAATGACTGTAATGAAATTGATACCGTTGCTATTTTTAGATACCATGAGATATACCTTATCACCGGATTACAGCCCAACCCTAGTGGTGATTTTTTTAACAAACATTTGATAATAAATGATTATGTGATAAATTCATATACAATAAATGAATAGAATAAAGTATATTTTAGACCTTAGATGAAATTCCTTGAAATCCTGGAAATGTGCGATAGGCACTCATCATTATTTTTGACATTTTACACAATAAAGGATTAATTGAAAGGAGCAGCAGATTTAGCGATAAAGAAAATTGCTGTTTCTTACAGCCCTGCAGCTGCTCCAGTCTGATTGGATTTGTGTAGGAAACCGACAAGTTTCAACCCAGGCGGCTGCCACCATCAACAGGTGTTCTATTTTTTCACACCAGTAATGAACACCTCAACATTGTGCTCTCTGGAGATGTTAAGGTGTGTGCTAGGGGGTGGATTGTAGCAAACACCTCCAACTGCAGCCTTCCCCCTCTACCCATTCACTCCCCATCTTCCTCCTGTCGTGTCCTTCATCCTCCCTCTTCCTCTCGTTTTTCTCTGTCCTAGGTGGCGTCGCTACTGAACATGAGTAATGATGTTGTCATCTCTGTTAGTCTCCATTTATCAATGTCAGCTGAGAAGCAGGAGTGTGGTGGATATTTGTGTGTGTGTATGTGTGGTGCTGCTGGGTGGGGGTAGAGATTCAAAGAGAAATGAGGCAGCCAGGGAGAGGGAAAAGGAAAGATGTAGCTGCAATATCAGGAGAAAAGGTAGAGGAAGGGGGCCACGATGAAGAGGAGAGATGAAGAAAAGGGGCGTGGCCAGCAGAGGATGAGGAGGAGTGAGTTTGAGAGGGGCGGATGGTGGAAAAGATGAATTACAACATAAAGGTCCAGGCCCTGCATGTGATCTGTCTGTCTGTCTGCTGACAACACCAAGGAGCCCATGATTCATCGCCACTGTTTTTGCCAGACAGAATTAAGGCTCTTCTCTTTAACATATGCAAGTCTAATTATGCAAATCAGGTCTGTTAGACAAAACATTACAGCAGCAGTTAGTCAGTCTGGTTTTAGGCGCTACATGGATGTGTATGCATTTGTCTCAGTCAGTCTTGCGACTCTGAAATGAAATAAAATAACTGCTTGTTGGCTAGGCGGGTGAGTATTGATGTTGTTGTGTAATCGCAGACATCGTGTCACTGTGTATGGGGCCCAGAAATGTAAAATATCCACTGACCAATTGATCGAATAAATGAACTTAAAAGTTCTTCTCTATTTTCCCCACACATTTCCTTTTCATCACCACGTTTCAAATTCCCTTGTGCATATATGTTGATGATATGGGCCTGTCAAAGCGTGTCCTATATTTATGAGTGCATTTGCGTAAGATCAGTGGAGACTGGAGAGGCTACGTGTGGCTAGCTATCTCGATAACATCGGTGGTTAAAGCACAAGCTGTTTCAGCTAGCTACACATGTAAATTATCTTTCCTCAGTGCAGACATTGTTAAACAAATCAAATCAAATCAAATTTATAGATATAGCACATTAAATAGTGCACAGGCTCAATGTGCTTCACATACAACAAATGTGAATAAAAAAACAGAACAAGAATACATATTAAATACATATATAAAGGAAAATGTCCATTAACATACCCACCCACACATACCCAAAGAGAGACAGACAGAGGGATGGAGGCGCTGGCTAGCCATAGGTCTGAGAGAACAGGCAGATCTTAAGCTTACATTAAAAAGACGACACTGTTGAGGTACAACTTGTATCATCAGGTACCTAATTTTAGAGAGTGGGCCCATACTAACTGAATGCACCTTCACCAGATTTACTTCTGATTATTAGTCCAGTTCGGAGACCAGTGATGATCTGAGGGTTCTGCAGGGTTAAGCAGTGAGCAGGTCAGAGATGTATTTTGGAGACAGACAGTTAAGTGATTTGAAGACAGTGAGCAGTATTTTAATATCGATTGTGTATTTCATTGGAAGTCAGCGAAGTGATTTAAGTATAGGAGCAATATGTTCAGCTTTTTGGCTGCAACATTTTGAATGGAAAATACAGTAGTGTATCATCAGCATATATAGTGTGGTTCTGTATGATGGAACCAAGTGGCATCATATATGATTGAACAGTAAAGGGGCCTCGAATTGAGTCTTGTGGGACCCAACAGACAATGTTAAAACTGTCTGATATTGTCTATTAAGCAGGAATAGAGCAAATTAATGACACAGCTGTACAGGCCAGATGAGTTTTCTTGTCTGCTGAGTAAAATGCTGTGCTCAGCAGTGTCAAAGGCTGCAGTCAGGTCTGTAATGTTAAAATAAAGGTCCGGACTGTCGGATTTAGGTGTATCTGTTGGCAGAACATATGACATATAATAGTCAGTCATGTTTTCATTAGTGTATATTTAGCTGAAAACAAGAATCTTTGTGTTTTCATTACCTTAAAATGAGCTCTTTATAAACAGAGACTGTTAGACCTGCCAGTACATAAACTGCTCATGGATGTGGTCACCGATGGAACAACTCTTTGAATTATGTTATAACAAGACTGCTACTGACTGCTGCTTTGCTTTTGTTTTGAAATTGTCCATGGTTCAATCATTCATTGCTCATGCTTAGGTCATGGCAGGCTACATTTATTTTATTTTATGAAAGAAGGAAAGCAGAAGAACTTTAAGTTAAAAACATTTTATATGAATAAAAAAAAATGGCGTACACAATAATTTATTAATAAAGGGCATTTTTTCTAGTAGATATTGTATTGTGTCCTTAACATCGGGGTATTATTGTACTGTGAGTTTTTGATATTGTTACATCCCCATTGACCACTGTTAAGAGAATTGTTTCCATGCTGTGGTCAGTGCTGAAGCTGGATTGATACACATCACACTGATGGTGGACTGATCTGTAACTATGCACCAGTGAACTGGCAGCTCAGTCTTCTGCCCTTCAGTCTTCCAGCAGGCTGTCTTCAGCACTGCCGTTCAGGATACCTTTTTGTTTTTTATGGTGTGATGACATGATGGCAGGTTAGGGGGCATCATGTTAGTATACTTACTGATAAACAGACTATTGCATTTTCATAGATAAAACGCTTATTTGTGATTCTGGCTGCATTGTGCTGTGCTTAGGGACCAGGTCATATGAAAGAATATGCAGGAGTGGTGTGAGATTGCAATCTAAAAATGGAGAAAGGATGTAACCGTTATATTCAGACCCTTTGAGATAACCTGGTCAAACGTGTGGCCATTTTTTGTGAGTAAGCCCTGTTGTGAGAATTGAAGTGACAGTTCAGTAAATTGTTTTGTATCTGGATTATTTGGGTTATGTGGATGTTGCAGTTCCCTGAGATGACAATGCAGCCACAACACTGAAATGTTGGATAGCAGCTCACTAAATTCTTCAATGAAGCCATGTTTGAGTTTAGGAGGGTGATACAGTGTAACTAATAGTGTAGGTGTTACAGATTTGCAAACAACAACAACATATTCAGAAGATGAGGAGATTCAAAAAGAGATATTCCTAAATCTTAAATGATCAGCACCTCCACCAGCCCTCCTGCTGCATTTTGAGCAGTGCATATAGTTGACATATCAACTCTTTATTCCTGGTCTCATTCAGTCAGGTCTGAGTGAGCATTAATACAGTCATGATTGTTGGTACACAATATGTCATTAACAGTGAAAGCTTTGCTGGATAACAATATGACATTCAGCAGTGCCAGCTTTAAACTGCTAGTAGCAGCAGCAAAGGCTGGATATGACTTAGTAGGTGTAATATGAACAGGTTCCTCAAAGTGAGCACTGTCATTGCAGACTGAGCAAGTCCAGTTAGTTCACAGATGCCCGACCTCTGTCTTTATATCTTCATCTTCATCTGCATCTTCAAGAGCTTGCCTTGTCTGGACAACAGAAATAAATCTACAAAATGTGAAAGATGTGAAGTTGTTGAAGTTGAACAAGTTTAATGTATTTTCTTATCTTCTCAAAGTAATCTGAAATTCTTCAAGCACTGTTAGCTAACTAGTGTTTGCTTGCTGAGTTTTTGATTCACATTTTTGTCGTATAGGTCTGTTTTTGACTGGTCTGATAACCTTTTTGGTGCTCCATACTTGTGGTCTAATAACGACATTAACAAAGGGACCCAACGAACAGCAAACTTTCATTTAATATGATCAGCGAGAACATTCTCTCTTTATTGTATCTTTTTGAAAAACAAACAAAAAAAGTCTTTTGTAATTCTCTTTTGTTAACATTTCAGAATTCTGTACAGGATAAAAAGAAATAAGCACTGCTTAAGACCAGAGTCAAATCTCAAACTAGAAAAAACAAATGAAAAAAATTCCAAAAAGAGAGGAGGTTTACAATACAAATTAGTAGTAAGACATTGTCTGAAGTGCAATGGCATAGCTCAGATGGGTTAAACGTGAAACCAAAAAACTTCAAAATAAAAATACTTCTCTATTTTCCAACAAACAGTAAATTCTTTACAGAGACTGTATTATCTGATGTATTTCAACCTGTAAAAACATATTTACAAATAGCCATTATCTTTTATATACTTTTTCTCATAATCACATATATGTCAGCACCAGTAAAAAAAAAAAAAAAAAAAAAAAAAAAAAATCAAATAAAATAAAACAAAGAACATCAACAACAACAATTTTTGTTAAAATGTTGTCTACAGACTTGGTCCCGGGTACATAATGATATTTGGAGGAAGCTTCCTTTCTCTTCCTGAAGGGGTTTCAAACCATATCATGAACCCTCACTTTGAAGAAGACAGAAAGGTCACAAAGGCTGTGATGTTAACACTGACTTGGAAATGTTTCTCTACCTTCCTGCGTCCAGTTACGAGCGGTAGACCTCAGGTGTTTTCCCACACACTGCCTCCATTTCACCAGTCCAGCACTCAGAGTTTTGATTTGAGCCTGCCTGCAGTGCTGGAGAGGTATTAAAGTTTTGGAAGCATGAGCAGTGGAGCCCTTGAAGCAGCCAGTGCTCCACTGCATTTCCTGCACAAGGAAGGCGTAAACAATCCAAGAGTTTATCGAGACACTGACACAGGGTTTTCATGTATTTGACCATCTCCCCCTGATAAACCTGGGGGATGCTACAACCCTAAACATCTGTCTGCCGTTGACCTTCAGACTCCACACAGTGAGATCGAGGACTTCTCTTCCCCAAACAAGACAAAATCTAAGTACAGAACCTCATTCATGGGTGCTGCCACGTGCAGCACCGCTTACAGGACGATGGGCATGGTGGTTAAAGTTTGTATTTAAAGGGTTGGATTATACAACATCAACAACCATGAGAACAAATGCGTTGATGGCGAGGAGTTAGTTTACAGAGAAGAAGGCTTTTTGGTTTGTTGATTACAGCATCATCCTCCAAACTTTGACTCTAATGAGCTAAATACAAAGTAATGCACGTACAAACACGCTTTCATTCATCTTTTAACCAAGATTACAGAACAGTTAGAGAAGTAAGGTGTTACCAACAACTACTGTATTAAAACCTATTCGACACATATTTATTACTCAACCATTAGGGCAAAAGAGTGGACAGCTTGTTGATGATGAGTGAAAGCCATGAGGCCTGGAGGAAAGCCTACAGTTCACTAGTAAGCTCAGAGAAGGGGAGACACTGACTTCAGTGGAAGCACTGATTGTTTTGATGCTAAATGGCGCTAACCGTCACCCTTTAGGCCCAATCAGCTGTCTGAAGTATAAAACAAACTCAAGGCTTAGAAGTGGTTCATGTTCCTAGTAAAGCGCTGGAAGGGGACAACTCATATTTCTTCACAGTAGTGTTACAGTATAGCACAGTTACGTTCTAGTTTGGAGCAAGGGTGATATTAGCTGCGGTACAAGAAAAGCCACAATGTAAAGCAGGGCTACGGTGATTGACAGCTAGCTGTGTCACAATGGAAGGGAAGGCTGTGCTGCGACGGGAGGACAAACAGATTTTCAAAAGACAACACAAACTAAAAGAAGACTAATTTGAACTTTTTTTCCTTTTAATCGACAAAAAACACCAACCAGCATCATTGTTAGAGTTGAAACATGGCAACAAACAAAACAATGTGGGTGGGCTTTCAATGAGCTTTTTGTTTTTTTCTTAAAAAGAAGTCACTTGTGGTGCTTGAATACATTCAGTGCCCAGCGACTGTTTTGCTTTGTGTCAGCCTGATGCATGTGATGTGGTTTGTGTCACACAGGCAGAAGGTTTAATGTAATATTAGCTCTGTTAGCTGCCTCTCACACATCCACTCATCCTCCCGGGCTGATAATTGTTTGTCTGTTTGTTTGTGGGTTTGTGTGTGTGTGTGTGTGTGTGTGTGTGTGTGTGTGTGTGTGTGTGTGTGTGTGTGTGTGTGTGCATGAGCTTTTGAGTCCTATGCTTGCTTTAGCTGCCTATTCTCTTCCCCCTTTCTCTGCTTTTCACTCTCTGCTTCCCTCCGCATGCATACCTGTCATCCACGGCTACGCACAGGAAATGAAACCCCCCTAAAAACGCCTCCCAGGTCGGTTACCTTGCAAAAGCACTAGAGGGCAGAGTGTGCTTATGTGGCACAATAGAGGAACATCATTTGTTCTGTTATGATGTTCACAATTTAAACACAGAAAGGAGTGTTGAGAGGGAGGAAGGAGTCTCTGGAGAGAGGGTGGGAAAGACGGGAGGAGAGAGGGAAGGAGGATGAGAGAGAGAGAGAGATCAAGTGAAGAGAACAAAGTGAGAGAGCACGAGGGAGACAGATTTGTGTGTGCGTGTGTGCGCGTGTGTGAGTGTGTATGGGGGCACAACTCTAAGAAAGGAAATGGAAGCGCTGAGAGTGCTTTCTACTCCCTTCAGCTCCTCACATAGTTGAGAGATCTGAAGCACTGAGCTGGGTGGCACAAACACACAAACACAAATAAATTGCTGTCTTGAGAACAAGTCTTCCTTCCCCTTCATCAGTCTGCGGTGTTCAATCAGCCCCTGCTGAAGCTCGGGCTCAAAGCGCTGCTGTGTAAACGGGGCTCGCTTTCAAACACTGGAACTTGACAAAAATTCACTCCTTGGAGAAAAAAAGGAAACTAATGAAACACACCTTTTAATCTCTATGTTGGTTTTTCATTAATATGCACGAGACATAATGATCGTTCTCTCCATTTCTCACACACACACACACACACACACACACACACACACACACACACTCAGACAAAAAACACAAGAACTCATTTATAACCTTGCTCATGTTTTACAAAACAAAAACATGCCAGTTCACATCATGTCATCCTTTTTGTTTTACTTTCTCAGGTTTTAACATTTGTCCTGCTTTAATGTTTAGTTCATCCAGTAAAAACTCTTCTCCAGTTTCCCCGTTGGCTATTGGCTCGGGAAAAACTCCTCCATCCAACCATCACTTGAGTCCAGCTCCGCCCCTGAGCCATCGCCCAGTCCGAAAGCTCCTCCCCCTGAGGGCCCGCCCCCATAACCATAGGATGACATGTCCTGATTGGCTGTCCTCTGGTAGCCCGGTGGCTGACCTCCAACCCCGACTCCCCCTGGTCCGTAGGGTCCACCCCCTCCTCCCCCTGCCCCTAGTCCAGGCCCCCCAGGGCCTGGCCCGAACCCTGCCATCCCAGACATCCCCTGGCCCATCACCCCCTGGTTCATCCCCTGGTTCATGACCATGGGCCGGGGCTGGTTGGTCCTGGGCTGACCGCCCATGTGAGGGCCCATCATTGGGCCGCCCATACCAGCCGCTGGGTTGCCCACTCTGGGGTCCATTCCCTGGCTCATCCCCTGGCCCTGAAAATGTTGCTTGGCCATGCGCGGGGGTTGACTTGGCTGCATCCCATAACCCTGGGCAGAGCTGAACCCCACCATTTCTCCCCCCCCTCCTCCTGTAGTCCTTCCGACTCCTCCCCCCATGGCCTGCAGACTCTGTCCTTGCTGCTGCGGCCAGCCGCCCGCTGCCATTCCCGCACCTCCTCCTCCTGCTCCCAGCATGCTTTGCAGTCTCTGTGCTTGGGCTTTGGCATTGGGAGGGCCTTTGAGGGGCTGCTGGGTCATGGAGTTCATTAACATCCCCTGTCCTCCATACCCTCCAGCTCCGCCAGCTCCAGGGCCTCCGGGCATCCCTCCAACCCCAGGACCTGCACCTGCCTGCCGGGGTGGCCCTCCGGCAGGGTTGTGCTGCGGTGGAAGACCCATGGAGGCTTGGACACTTTGGCTCTGGTGCTGCTGCTGGTGGATCATTTGGCTCATGGAGGGGTTGAGCCCGTACAGGGAACCCTGATTGGACCCCTGGTTGCCGTAGGGTAAGCCCATGTCAGTTTGGGGTCCTACTGATCCCCCCTGACCCTGAACAGAACTCATCTGGACCATCTGCTGCTGGTTCTGCTGCTGCTGTTGCAGGAGACGGGCGGCCCGAATGTTCTGGAGAGCCTGGCTCCTGGATGCCAGATCCTGAGGAGGACCTTGGAGAGAGGAATCAGAGCAGTTAAAACCAGAGAAGAGAGAAAATGGAGTTAGGAAAGAATTAGACAGGCATATGGAAACAGAAATCACAAAGGAGCTGGACTTCTGTAAAAGAGCTTTGGAGCCTGTATACTAGATCCATTTAAATCATTAAATGGCACATAAGAACAATCCAATAAGTCAGTGCTAAGGCAGAGATTTATGTTTCGTGACAACCTGTTTACTCCAGAAACGGATGCTTTCCTCCCAATTTACTTCAATTCCAACCGCACTAAGAGAAAACTAAACACGCTAAAGCTCCAGCACCTCACTTTCCCACTTTTCCTATTAAAGGCTCGGCAGTGGCAGAGCAGAGGAGGTCTGCTAGCGTGGAAATGGCTCTAAATCCTCTAATAAACCCACTTCTGACATCATTCCATTAATCCCTCACCTCACAGATCAGACTGTAACTGTAACTGAGGAGTCAGAACGAAGAGGATCACACACTCCAGGCTTGTAAGCAAGTAGGGAGTGAGCAGAGCTGGAGGTAATGTAACGTGACAAAATAGCTACATTTATTCTACACATCACTTCATGTAAATATAAATGAGTACAGTGAATATGATTACATTCTGATTGCAGGTGATGCTAGTGCACTCACTGCTTTCAAATCACTGAAAAGCTGCAGGATAGCTGAACTAAGAGGTATATTTCTAGGCCAGAGTTTCATGCTGAAGCCCCCTCTTCCTCTCCACATTATCTCCTAGACTTGCAGACAGACTCTCTGATGGCTATAAATGGCTTTCGACTTGACTCTCCTCCTCCCTCTCTGTGTATTTCTTCATCTCTCCATCCTCTCACCCACTCACCGCTCTCTCTTTCTTTCTCTTCCCAACCTCTCCTTCTACCTACCAGACCATCTACCTATTCTTCTTGTTACAATCCTCCACCCTCTCTCCCCCCGCTTCTCCCATTTCCCTCCTCTCATCCATCTCTCTGACTTCACCGGAACTCTGGGGGATCCAGGACAGACAAGTTGCCGTGGTAACAGGCAGAGCAGGAATATTCTATATTTTTTTTACGGAGAGAGCGAGAGAGAGAGGGAGAGAGAGAGAGAGAGAGAGAGAGAGAGAGAGAGAGAGAGAGAGAGCATCTGAGCGCCAACTGATGTATCTGACAGAGACAGACAGAGAGGACAAGGTTTGGTTTCAGGGTGATGTTCTGTCAGCGCTGCTGTTTGCATACATGTTCTTATGTGTTTGTGTGTCTATCTGTCTCTGAATATGGCAGAGAGTGAACTGTAAAATCTGTTGAATGTCTAAATGTCTTGGCACTCTATGATGTACACCATACTTGTTGAGGACCAAGAATGCATGTGTGATTATAAGCCTGTTTTGTGTAACCATCTGGATGATCAGCAAAGAAAGAGATTTACCAATCCATTTACTAATGTGGTCATCAATAAAATGCGGAAGAATCTAGGTCAGGTCTTACCTCGTCTATTAGAAAATCTATTGGGGTGGAGCCATTCTTTTGTCTTCACACACGTTACGTGTATTGTTGCACAAATGAAATGAAAGCATGCATCATTTGTGTGTCTCACCTTGGTACTGATTGACTTGAGGGTATGGATTCCTCTGGCCCTGGCCCATCTGTCTTGGGAGATGCTGCTGCTGTTGGAGCTACACACACACACACACACACACACACACACACACACACACACACACACACACACACACACACACACTTGTTAACGAATGTGTAACATACCTTCATATCAATTTCATAAATTCAAGATTTGGTATCATTTTGGGATGGAGACAAGAAAAAGGGTCTTAACAGTCGATCATAACAGATTTTCTTGACACAATTAAATAGTTAAAAAATTCACACTGAAGTCTCAGCTCCAAAGCTAGTATATAACGATAAAGCCACACCTTTCGTCACTACACTTTCACTGGGCAAACATATTTGCCTGATTTCTTATCATTAAATACTTGCATTGTGCCCAAGCCTTCTGTTCTTCATATTAGATGTATTGAGGATTCTTGCACCTTAACATTGTGTTGTGAGTGTGATAAACTTCCCAAAAACACACTATCAGAGACACAACTTCCCTGACAATATGAGTGACAATCGTGCATCAACAATACAGAGACCTACCTCAATGCTAATTCTGATAGCTGACCAATCATTGGAATCATTCATTTAATACAAATGCCACAGAACAGGTGAGACAGATGTTTTGGTACAGCAAAAGTGAGACAGATGTTTGATACAGCAGAGGTCAGACAACGTAGGTGAGACAGACGTTGTTGTAGAGCAGATTTGAGACAGATGTTTGGTACAGCAGAGACATGTTTGGTGCAATGGAGGTGAGAAAATGTTTGGTACAGTCGAGGCAGACAGATGTTTGGTATAGCAGACAGATGTTTACTACAGTAGACAGATGTTTAGTAGAGATTTTTGGTATAGTAGAGGTAAGTCAGATGTGTGCTTTCAGGTTTACATTAGACGGCATGGTGCTCTCGTAGACTAATAACACCATAACTAATCAGTGTTCAAATAACTAATCAAAGGCAAACCTGATACTCTATCAGAGCCATATCTGAGCTGCAGGTAAAGAAAACTAAGTGGAAAAACACAAGTCTGGTACTTGCAGCATAACAAGCAGCAGCTGAATGTGTGCCTGGAAAGCAGAGATGTTGCTCATTTAAATGGAGGTATGATATCCAGTTAAAAACATACACCAAACCCCAACAGGATGTGTTTCCTTCCAGACACCTATATTTGTGTGTCTGTGTGTGTTTTTGCAGATCCAATTAAAACCAACATAGTGGGTGGTGACTTCAGAGTTCAGAACTCTTTAACACTTGATTCTCTCACAGAGAGAGAAATAAAAAGAAAACACCACATTATCACAGCAGGCGGCATGGCAAAAACATACACATACACAGACGCACGCACACACACAGACACACACACATTACAGAGATGAAAAGGAAGTAGTGAAGAGGGGGCTGGTTGAGGGTAATTATACATGCAACCAGACAACAGTAAGGATGAGCTGCTCTTGTTAGAGCTGCAGACACAAACAAATACACAGGAATGTATGAACAATGTGCACATCCACACCCACACACCCACCCACCCACCCACACACACACACACACACACACACACACACACACACACACACACACACACACACACACACACACACACACACACACACACACACACACACACACACACACACACACACACTTTAATGCATGACAGATGAATCATACGTCCTCGCCATTTTCACCACACCATCACACTTGCTTTATGCTATAAGCACACTGCCTGATGCAAACTTACCTGTTCAGCCAGTAGCTGCTGCTGCTGCTGTTGCCTCTGCTCTCTGAAGAGCTGCTGTTTCTGCTGCTCCATCATGTGCATTTGCACCCTCTTCTCCTGCTCCATCACCATCATCTGTTTCATCATGGCTGCCTGCTGCTGGTTCCCCACGTAGCCTGGAGGTGGACCTGATCCCTGGTTGGGCCCCACCCCTGAGGCCACACCACCAGCAGGGTGAGGAGGTGGGATGGCGCCAGGCGGTCGTGACATTCCCACCACACCTTGTTCCTGTACAGACAAATAGGAGGGGACAACTGTTCAGATGGACTGTTGAGCAGTCGGTCAATTACTCATCAATGAGCGAATTAAAGGAATAGTTTGACATTTTGGGCAATACACCCATACAACTTCTTGCCAAGAGTTTGATGAGAAATGGATCCCAGTTGAGAAATAGCCTGAACATTAACTGCCCCATAAAAATGTGAATTGTCAATAAATTAGATATAACATGCTAGTTTTAGGTGTGCTGGGCAAATTCTGTTATCTTCAAACAAAACCATTTTCCTGTTTTCCCCCATTATATTTGTGCTAAGCTAAATGAATGAGAGCAGTGCTGTCATATTTACCATACGGATATGACAGTGGCATTTAGTTTGTCATTTAAGTCTAGGCAAGAGAGCAAATATGTGTATTTCATAATATGTTGGACTATTACTTTTCTAATGTTTGCATTTCTCAAAGGTTAAACCTAAAAACAAAATGGCTAAATTAGCGTTTCCACATGTATAAAAGCCATTCCAGTGAATGTCATACAATTACACCAGGTACAGGAGAATGCATATTCAATGCACTCCCAGTGTCTTCAGCATCTACAGTGACACCTTTGCCCTGTTTGTTTTGGACATAAAAGTGGAGTCAGCCATTATGTTGTATAATAGCTCACAAAGACACAGTCCATGTGTCTGTGAATGAGAGTGAAAAACCAGATAAAGACAGGACTGTTTCAAGATTCAGCTCGTCAGGCCACCCTGAGTCCTCCCAATGGGGCATTGGTTGGTCCTCGCTGCATACATTAGCTCCTCATTAGCATATAAAGAGCACTTCCTCCTCCACTCAGCCGTATGCTAATCTATAATAGGATGAAATGGCCTGTTCTGGCCAATGGGAGGGGAGCGTTTATAAATCTATTAAAGGTTAGACAGCTGAACGAGAGTGGACATCGTTTAGGCCGGCTGACAGTAAGAGAGGGGAAAGGCCTGAGAGGAGAGGAAAGAACGGCCAGTCGAGTGTTTGCACACATGAAAATGCAACAACACACAACCACCCACAGCCACACGGAGGAACAGACAGTGTACAACAAATCACATTTAACTGCAGGGCAAGAATGAAACAGCAAAAGCAGGATTACAGTAGCGCATCATAGCATTGGCAAGAGCCTGTAACACATCACTATACTCAATATGTTTTGAAAGAGCCAAAGCCTCATAATCCGTGCTGAGGCTCCGCTCTTCTTAGAAAGGAGTTAGGTGGAGATAAACCTCATATATTAGAGCACAAAAAACCCTGTGGAGCAAACAGAATCGGCTGCTTAAGACTGGCTCACCAGACAGCCAGACCAGACTGATCGATGTTCAGAGCTACGTGTCTCATCTCCGGTTGTTCCTACCGGATGGCAGCCGGGCAGTCAGACGATGTAAGAAAGGAGCAGAGAGGGGAGGGAGGCGTACTGTCAGGAAATGACCAACGGGTGGCAGTGGTGATCTTTAAGCACGAACTGTGTGTGTGTATGTGTGTCTGAGTCTCACAGGCCTCCTCTCAGCAGATGGCTCAATCATGACGGTTCTGATCTACGATCGCTCCCTCTCCCCCACTCACTCTACCTCTTTTCTTCCCTTCTCTCTAAACACCCCACCATCAAACTCCTTTCTCCACTCTTTCTCTGCTTTTCTCTCTTTCTCTCTGTAGACAGGGGGCCCTGAGTCATGTCCACACCATTGCCAGGAAGGAACGGAAGAGAGATGGATTTCAAAGGAGGGAGGAGAGGAAAAGAATTAAAGACTTTGGTGGAAATGGTATGTGTGTTACAGGGCAGAAGTGGCAGCAGCAGTTAGCAGAAGAAATGACAGAAAACTACAGTATGTATATGCTGTGTATAGTTAAATAAAGCAAATTAAAGAGAAAGACATGAGTGAAAGGATGAAAAAAGAGGTAATGAATTAGCAGTAGTATCGGTAGTATTTCAGTGTTATTAGTACTTTGCTGAGGCGTTGCTAATATACAACTAATTGAATGTCACGCCAGTGAAGCTTATTGAATAGAAAGCAGGTATCCTCTTCAGAATGAAAAAGAAAATTCAATTAATTGAAGGGGAGAGGAAAAAGAAAAAAAAAACGCGTGAGGAAAGACGACTGGCATAAGAGCAGAATGAGAAAGAAAAGATCGTGTTTGGGGAGAAAACAGAGGAAGTGATGGGAGGTGAGGAGCAAAGAGACGAGGAGTGAAAGGTGAGATAAAGGGGAAGAGAGGAGAGCAGGTACCCTGGCAACAGTTGCTGCGGCGAGGAGCAGATGGTGCTCGGAGGAGCAGTTATGGCCGCCGTGCCTGGTCACTCTCCACAACGCTGGATGGACCCGAACGAGTCACACATACAGTATACACAGTTATCCTACAGTTTTTCCTTTTCAGCCTCTTCTCTCTCTATTCATCAGAGCATCATCCATTCTGTCTGCCCTCTGTCCTAACTCATGCATGTTGTTGAATAATGTAACAAAGAGCACTGTCTGTCTGTCTGTTTTCTCCTTTAGCCCTGTCCATCCTGCTCCTTCTGTCTGTGCCTCTGTTTCTCTGTCCACTCCCCAGGCGCTCAATTCTGGCACATCGGACTGGCTCAAGTTAGTCCTTAAATTCTGTGCTGTTCGACGAAAAAGGGTCAGTGGCTAATGAGACTCAGTGGTTAGCTGCAAGCTACAGGAGGAACAGAGAAGCTGGAGTTTGAAACTGCAACAGCTACTGTAAGATGCAGATTAGATCACTTTGTGGCAGGAAAGACAGGGCAGAAGAGAAGAAATGGAGGCTGAAATGAAAGGTTGAGAGGTGAATGTATCACAGGTTGTTCTGCAGGATGTCCGTTTGTTTGTTTGTGTGTGTGTGTGTGTGTGTGTGTGTGTGTGTGTGTGTGTGTGTGTGTGTGTGTGTGTGTGTGTGGTGCGTGTGTGTGGTGGAGGCTGTCTGCTTTATTGGGTTAGGAAGCATGGACAGCCCAGGTGATTACATTACACGTAAAGTGAGCGGAAATGTGTGTACGTGCATGTGTGAGACAGTGGCAGAGAGGTAGTGAGAAAGACTGTCCATTTCATTCCTATATCTCATGGAACAGAAATACTGTATGTGTCCACTGTCCTCACTGTGCGCGTGTGTGTGTGTTTAAAGGTGTATCTGCTTACACTGTGATGGTCACACACTCCCCAGTCAGGATGAAATCACCTGCTCTCATGGTGACCACACAGCAGTGAGATTAAAGGCTGCATTTGCAAAAACCAGAGAAACACAGACAGACAACTACAGCTCTACATAATGCCTTACAGTTCATGCATAAAGACATTAAGCGAAGCACAACTGCACAATATGTGTGTAAACGTGCGCACGCACACACACACGCACGCACACAGGAGCGGCGCCTGGCAGCAGAGTGCTGGGTGTCTGTGTGCTCTCCAGAGTGGCTCACATCTGTCACCCACTTGTGTAAGAGAAGGAAGGGGGGGGGGGGAGCAGGAGCAGTGAAAGAGAGGGATCGGAGAGTCAGGGCTGGATGGACGAGAAGATGCCTCATTGGATTCTTACACAGACTACGGCTGTAATCAGACTGAGAAAGTGAACAGGAAGTGCATCTCAGTGGCAGCGCAGGAGCAACAGGGGATGCTGCAGTGGTCGATGGTTTGTTGAGCGAGTTGAAGCCATGCTTCTGAGATTAGGGTACCCAGCTTGAAGGTCACAGGCTTGATCTCATTCACAGCCAGCGCTCATCAATGTCTGAATGTCCTTGAGCTTCACACTGGTTGACCTTGCACTCTGACCCTGCTGGTGATGTCTGACAAGCATAGAAATATGCAAATCAGAAAAGCTGTGAAAGACGCTGGTGGTAATATGACTGGATGCCTCACAGAAAGTGTCTGCTGCATTGTGCTGGATTTGCAGCATTGTCCATTTTCAAGGGCTCCAGCCTGAATACAGGTATTGGTGAATGTAGAATGAATTGAAGGCGGAATATAAAGGCTGTCGTACTTGTATTTGTCAGTGCAGGCAGTTTAGAAAAATGTTCCTCTACAGTAAACAGTACAGTATTTATCATAAATAATATATACGCAATCTACAGACCCAAACTTTACAATATATATCAGCCACCATACATAAAGGCATAATTTAATAATTAAAGTTTATGACATT
The DNA here is from genome assembly GCF_039877785.1 of Chaetodon trifascialis. Taxonomy (NCBI): domain Eukaryota; kingdom Metazoa; phylum Chordata; class Actinopteri; order Chaetodontiformes; family Chaetodontidae; genus Chaetodon; species Chaetodon trifascialis. Next base: position 24,401,863 of record NC_092057.1, on the reverse strand, counting down.
TCTAAAAAGTGCCATGATCCTGTCAGAAAAATGACATTGTTTGCTCCTATAAAAAGAATAGAATATCATATAGACGAAGTACAATGTCTGCATATGTGACTGTGAGGTACAACACAATCAAGATACACGAGATGAAATAAATGAAAATGTTCATGTTTTGAAAATGGGAAAACTGGACTGACTCCAACCATATTTTATCTTGTTCTTTATTTCCTGCCACATCCACCCTTACGATTGGGATTCGGCTGGC